>NC_048298.1:322196377-322343877 GCF_013100865.1 Trachemys scripta elegans | reverse complement strand
CGGTGTGAGGCCGGTAGCGGCCCCCGGCGCGCCGGGACCGGGTCTTCTTGGAGTCGGGTTGCTTGGGAATGCAGCCCAAAGCTGGTGGTAAACTCCATCTAAGGCTAAATACCGGCACGAGACCGATAGTCAACAAGTACCGTAAGGGAAAGTTGAAAAGAACTTTGAAGAGGGAGTTCAAGAGGGCGTGAAACCGTTAAGAGGTAAACGGGTGGGGTCCGGCCCGTGGACGGTGTGAGGCCGGTAGCGGCCCCCGGCGCGCCGGGACCGGGTCTTCTTGGAGTCGGGTTGCTTGGGAATGCAGCCCAAAGCTGGTGGTAAACCCCATCTAAGGCTAAATACCGGCACGAGACCGATAGTCAACAAATGCCCTGACCTTGGTCTTCCTCTTGCTTCTAATGTATTTGTAGAATATTATGTCTCTAGCTAGTTTGATCTCATTTTGTGTCTTGGCTTTTCTAATTTTGTCCCTACATACTTGTTATTTTATATTCATCCTTTGTAAGTTGACCTCATTTCCACTTTTTGTAGGACTCTTTTTTGATTTTTAGATCATTTAAAATCTCCTGGTTAAGCCAGAGTGGTCTCTTGCCATATTTCCTATCTTTCCTACGCAGTGGGATAGTTTGTTCGTGCCCTTAATAACATCTTTTAGAAAAATTGCCAACTGTCTTCAATTGTTTTCCCCTTACACTTGCTTCCCATGGGATCTTACCTACCAACTCGCTGAGTTTGCTAAAGTCTGCCTTCTGGAAATCCATTGTCTTTATTTTGCTGTTCTCACTCCTACCATTCCTCAGAATCATGAAGTCTATCATTTCATGATCACTTTCACCCAAACTACCTTCCACTTTCAAATTCTCAACCAGTTCCTCCCTATTGGTCAAAATCAAATCTAGAACAGCCTCTTCCCTAGTAGCTTTCTCCATCTTCTGAAATAAAAAATTGTCTCCAATACATTCCAAGAACTTGTTCGATAATCTGTGTCCTGCTGTGTTATTTTCCCAACAGGTGTGTGAGTAGTTGAAGTCCCCCATCACCACCAAGTCCTGCGCTTTGGATGATTTTGCTAGTTGTTTAAAAAAAGCCTCATCCACATCTTCTTGGTTAGGTGGTCTATAGTAGACCTCTACCATGACATCACCCTTGTTTTTTACCCTTTTTATCCTTACCCAGAGACTTTCAACAAGTCTGTCTCCTTTTTCCATCTCAACCTCAGTCCAAGTGTATACATTTTTAATATATACGGCAACACCTCCTCCCTTTTTTCCCTGCCTGTCCTTCCTGAGGAAGCTGTACACTTCTATACCAATATGCTAGGCATACGTATTATCCCACCAGGTTTCTGTCATGGCAACTATGTCATAATTGTGTTTATTTACTAGCATTTTGAGTTCTTCCTGCTTATTCCCATACTTTTTGCATTAGTATGCAGACATCTAAGATACTGATTTGACCCCCCCACCCCAGTTCTGTCTTGTCTCTCCTTTATCCCTGCTATAACAGCCCATGCTCCCCCCAAATTCCAACCCTTCTCCCAGGTCTCCATGTTTTTGACTTACCTGTGGGCTTTGGTCACCTGCCCCCTTCAAACCTAGTTTAAAGCCCTCCTCACTAAGTTAGCCAGTCAGTATACAAATATACTCTTCTCCTTCCTTGATAGGTAGACCTCCATCTCTGCTTAGCAGTCTTTCTTCCTAGAACAGCATCCCATGGGCAAGGAAGTCGAAGCCCTCCTGGTGACACCATCTTCGCAGCCAGGCATTCACCTCCAGGATACATCTGTCTCTGCCTGGGCCCCTACCCTTGACCAGAAGGATCGAAGAGAACACCACCTGTGCACCAAACTCCTTCACCCTTACTCCCAGAGCCCTGTAGTCACTTCTGATCTGCTTATTCCTCTTCCTGTATGTAAGCTATGTTTGAACTTAGATGATAAATTCTTTGGGCAGGGACAGTCTTTTTGTTCCATGTTTGAAGAGCACCTTGCACAATGGAGCCATGGTCCATGAACTGGGATACCTTGGTGCTATGATGATACAAATAGTAATAAATGCACCTTTATACCAGTATAACTACAACCACAATAGGGGGGTTGTGCCGCGTTAACTCTACTGGTAGAGTTAAAGCAGTACAACTTGTGTGTGCGGACAAAGCCTAACAGACTTGGCTTGTCATTGCACTGAGCCTTATGTAGTCAGTGCAAAGTGTGGGGAAAAGAGACAATCAAAACAGAATGATGATGATCTACATCCACTTTGAATTCACTCTGCACTGCTGTGAATGACCACACAGGGTGCAGGGCATTGGAAAATCAGGCCCTATTTTAGACCCATCAGGGAATTCAGATACTATGTTATATCTGTTGCATTTGTCTAATTCTATAGTCTGTGCTCTAGATTTTCAAACCTAGGGGTAGTTAAGAGGGGCACCTAATTGCCATTCGTACCTTTGAAAAACACCCCATAGGTGCCTGAATTTAGACTCCTAAATCCACATTTGGGCACCCAAATGGAAATGGACTGATTTTAATGATGGTGAACATTTGCAGCTCCCACCTACTGCACTGGAAGTCTTCGGTGCTTCTCAAAATCGGATCATTTCAATTTAGGGGCAAAATTTTACTTTTCATGGGACTTATACTCCTAAATCACTTACGGACCAGATTCTCAAAGGTACTGTTAGGTGACTAACTCCCATGATTTCAATGAGAGTTAGGCATCTAAATACCTTTGATGATCTGGGCCTTTGGTACTTTTGACCATCTTGAGTGTCTAAATATGTATTTGGTAACCTAAATTTAGGTGCCCAGGTTTGAAAACTTCAGCCTGTGCTTTTACCAGCTCATGGTCCTATAGAGCACTGTTCACCGATGTCAGTGGGAGCTGTCATGTTCAGAATTGTGTTTGGGGGAGTTAGGGTGTTTTCTTGAAGACGACTGATATGGGAGTCAGAACAGTGTCCCTGATGGAAATGCCATGCTCTGAGTAGGAGACAGAGAAAGCTTCCTTTGGAAAATTAATCCTTAAAAAGGTCAGATGCCTGGATCTAAAATCATTACATTTTCAGGAAAACTAAAGTCTGTTTTTTAGAGCTGGAACAAGCCCTTGGCTACTGCCTCACAGCACTAGAATATACACTTCAGCATGACTAGATACAGTAATTAATTACACTCATAAGTTAGCCATGACATTACTAAGACTGTGTGTAAATCATATGACCATGAAAGTCATCAGAACGAAATTTGGGGGGAGGTGAAAAGAACGCAAACCACAGACATGACATTTAATTACTTTTTGCTTATAGAACAAAAGAGAGAGATGGCAGAAATTCTGGAGACACAATCACAGAGGTGTTGATTATGCAAATTATTCCGGTGCCCTGATCCTACAACTCCCTGCAATATGCACAACAGGCAGTGGAAGGCTGCCGTGTTCCAAGGCAAGTATGAAGGCAGGTTATGGATGGATGCACTTGTGGTTAAGCATTCGGTGCCATTTTCCAGACTGAGCAGGAATAAGTATTAACCCTCTTGCACATCTGCTCCCTGAGCATGGGATGTCTAGGGCGGTGTGTGAGGAGACACAGGCATAAGTGTGGCTTGTGGCACAGTGCTCTTGTTATGCAGGATCAGCCTGGCTGCCATTATCCTGCTGTTACGTTCCCCAGTGTTATCTGGACTGCTGATCTGCTAGGTCACTCCAATCCTCGACTCTGGGAGCCTGCTCCTTTGTGAGGACCCCCTGCTCCTCTGTGAGGACCCCCACTCCTGAGCTGTTCACGCACAGCCTCTAGCATGTAAGCTGCTTGGATTGTGCAACCGAATGACACTAGCCAATATCTCCGGTCCAGACACAATGCTAGGAACCTCCGTCTTGCAGTGTCCAGTTATGCCCGCTGGACGCTGCAAGCTTATATGAGTTTGTCAATTTAACAAAGAAATTGATATGTACCAGGCTTGTTATCCAAGGGGAGTCTCTGACACACTTCAAACCAGCCGCACTGCTTAGGGTAGAATAAACAAACAAATTTATTAACTACAAAAGATCGATTTTAAGTGATTATAAAAGCACAACAAGTCAGATTTGGTCAAATGAAATAAAGCAAAATGCATTTTAAGCTGATCTTAACACTTTTAGTGCCCTTACAAACTTATATGCTTCTCACCACAGGCTGGCAGGTTGCCCTTCAGCCAGGCTCTCCCCTTTGATCAGCCCTTCAGTTGCTTGGTGGTGGTGTCTGTAGATGGAGGTGGAAGAGAGAGGGAGCATGGCAAATGTCTCTTCCTTTTATCATGTTCTTTCTTCCCTCTTGGCTTTGCCCCACCCCTTCAGAGTCAGGTGAGCATTAAAAAACATATATATATATATATATATGGAGATATACACCTATCTCATAGAGCTGGAAGGGACCTTGAAAGGTCATTGAGTCCAGCCCCCTGCCTTCACTAGCAGGACCAAGTACTGATTTCTGCCCCAGATCCCTAACTGGTCCCCTCAAGAATTAAACTCACAACCCTGGGTTTAGCAGGCCAATGCTCAAACCACTGAGCTATCCCTCCCCCTCATCACATTACCTCATTGTAGTCCCACACTGACCAAGGAAGGGGGGTGACTCACTCAAGAGTCCAACAGATCCTTTGTTGCTGCCTAGGCCAGTGTCCTTTGTTCCTGTGAGGCTGGGCTGGATTTGTCCCATACATGCCCCGATGAGGTGAGAACTGCCCCTCTGCTCCTGGAAAGTTTTTGCCTGGGCTTGTTTTAAGCCATGTGGACACATTTTCAGCCTCATACCTAAATACATGAAATTACAACCTATAACATTACTATAACAATGCTCAGCGCATCATGAGCCTTCCGAAGACACCCGGCATGACAAACTTTGCATTGGATACCACACAATCATATTATAAAGATGAACATGGGAGTGCAGGGTGTTCCCCCGAGGTACAGAGCGTCACACCTGCTCATCACATTTTACCCGGCATTTATATGCCACACTGTGCCCGTGTGCAGAGATTAAATTAAGGAGCCAATGGAAGAACACAGCTCTGACTCCTGTGCTAAAAACCAAGAGACCAAGCTCCCCCAGACTCATTGACTGTCACTGTGGGAGCTCCCCCTGCTGTTTCAGTTTGTTTTAACTAGGGCTTGTCAAAAAACTTCCATCTAAAATCCCCCCTGCTCCCCCAAGGAAAAATTGGGGTTTTCAGTTAAAACAAACATTGTTGAAAAAAGGGGCAGTGTTCTTCAAAAATTTTTGCTTTTTTTTGGTCAGAAAACTGAACCCCTTCCCATAGTAAGCTTTTTTTGGCAAACCAACACCTTTTTTGTGGCAAAAAATTTCAGCTGCCAAACAAAAAATAAAATAGTATTTTGACAAAATCTAAATTTTCCGTGGGGGAAAACTCCCTCCACGCCCCCCGTCATTTTCTGACCTGCTCTAGTTTTAATCATTCCACCAGTGTTGGGCAAGAACAAGTCTTGACAGATCAACTTTTCTTTATTTCTAAAGCATGCATGCTGTAGAACAGGGGTGGGCAAACTTTTTGGGCCGAGGGCCACATCTGGGTGGGGAAATTGTGTGCAGGGCCAGGGCCGGGGGTTAGGGTGTGGGAGGGAGTGCGGCGTGGGGGAGGGGGTGCGGTGTGCAGGAAGGGGCTCAGGGCAAGGGATTGGGGCAGAGGAGGGGTGCAGAGTACAGGAGGGGGCTCAGGGAAGGGGGTTGGGGTGCAGGAGGGGTGCAGCGGGGGCTCAGGGCATGGGGTGCACAGGGGTGCAGGATGCAGCAGGAAGCTCAGGGCAGGGGTTGGGGTGCAGAAGGGGTACGGAGTGTACGAGGGGGTTCAGGGCAGGGAGTTGGGGGGTGGGAGGGGTGCAAGTTGCAGGCAGGGAGCTTAGGGCAGGGAGTTGGGGGGGTGGGATGCAGGAGGTGTTCGAGCTCCGGCCTGGCACCGCTTACCTAAAGTGGCTCCAGGAAGTGCTGCGGTCCCTGGGGGAGAAGGGGGCGGAGGGTTCTGCATGCGCTGCCCTTGCTGCTCCTCCAGTACCTCCCCCAAAGGTCCCATTGGCCGCGGTCCCCATTCCCGGCCAATGGGACTGTGGGGGGGGGGGTGCCTGGAGCCAAGGGCAATGCATGTGGAGCCCTCTGACTTCCCGCCCGGGGGCTGCTTCTGAGATCTGTAGTTTGCCCACCCTTGCTGTAGAAGCTGGGATATTTGCTTTTTCCATGTGTTTCTTCTCCAACAATAAAAAAAATCCCTGAAAAGGAATTTAGAACATAAGAACGGCCATACTGGGTCAGACCAAAGGTCCATCTAGCCCAATATCCTGTCTTCCGACAGTGGCCAATGCCAGGTGCCCCAGAGGGAATGAACAGAACAGGGCAATATCGAGCTATCCATCCCCTGTCGTCCACTCCCAGCTTCTGGCAGTCAGAGGTTCAGGACACCCAGAGCATGAAGTTGTATCCCTGACCATCTTGGCTAATAGCCATTGACGGACCTAAGCTCCATGAACATTTCTAAATCTTGTTTGAACCCAGTTATAGTTTTGGCCTTCACAACATTCCCTGGCCACAAGTTCCACAGACTGTGCATTGTGTGAAGAAGTACTTCCTTTTGTTTGTTTTAAATTGGCTATTAATTTCATTGGGTGACACTTGGTTCTTGTGTTAGGAGGAGGAGTAAATAACACTTCCTTATTCTCTTTTTCCACACCATTCTTGATTTCATAGACCTCTATCATATCTCTCCTTAGTCATCTCTTTTTTTAAACTGAAAAATATCCCAGTCTTTTAAATCTCTTCTGATATGGAAGCTATTCCATACCTCTAATCATTTTTGTTGCCCTTCTCTGTACCTTTTCTAATTTGAATATGTCTTTTTCGAAATGGGGCGACTAGAACTTCATGCAGTATTCAAGGTGTGGGAGTATCATGGATTTATATAGTGGCATTATGATACTTTGTCTTGTTATCAATCCCTTTCCTAACGGTGCCTAACATTCTGTTCACTTTTTTGATTGTCGCTGCTGCTCATTGAGCAGATGTTTTCAGAGAACTATCCACAAAGACTCCAAGATCTCTTTTTTGATCAGTAACAGCTAATTTAGACTCCATCATTTTGTATGCGTAGTTGAGATTATGTTTTCCAACGTGGATTACTTTGCACTTATCAACATTGAATTTCATCTGCCATTTTGTTGCCCAGTCACCCAGTTTTGTGAGATTCCTTTGTAACTCTTTGCAGTCTGCTTTGGACTCAACTATCTTGAGTAGTTTTGTATCATCTGCAAATTTTGCCACCTCACTGTTTACCCCTTTTTCCAGATCATTTATGAATATGTTGAAAAGGACTGGTCCAACTACAGACCCCTGGGGGAACCTACTCTTGACCCTCTCCATTCTGAAAACCATTTATTCCTACCTTTTGTTTCCTATCTTTAGTCAGTTACTGATCCATGAGAGGACCTTCCCTCTTATCCCATGACTGCCTACTTTGTTTAAGAGCCTTTGGTGAGGGACCTTGTCAAAAGTTTTCTGGAAGTTCAAGTACAGTACATTATATCCACTGGATCCTTCTTGTCCACATGTTTATTGACCCCCCCCTCAAAGAATTCTAATAGATTGGCAAGACATAGAATCTCAGGATTGGAAGGGACCTCAGAAGATCATCTAGTCCAACCCTGTGCTCAAAGCTGGACAAATACCCAGAGGGTTTTTTTTTGTTTGTTTTTTTAACCCAGATCCTTAAGTGTCCCCCTCAAGGGCTGAACTCACAACGCTGGCTTTAGCAGGCCAATGCTCAAACCACTGAGCTATCCCTCCATTTCCCCTTACAAAAATCATTTTGATTCTTTTCTAACAAATTGTGTTCATCTATGTGTAACCCACTCACCTCCTGGGTGTGGTGCTCTGTCCCATCTAATGGTACCAAGACCACTTAGAGAGAGAGATTAATGAGTTTGCTCTACAGCCTGAGCTAACAGCCAGTTGGTCCCCAGTTCAACCCCGCCCAGCGATGACTGGATTCGGTCAGTGTTACATATGTATTTGATAATTCTGTTCTTTTATTATAGTTTCAACCAATTTGCCTGGTACTGAAGTCAGGTTTACCGGGCTGTAATTATCAGGATTGCCTCTGGAGCCTTTTAAAAAAAATGAGTGTCACCTTAGCTATCCTCCAGTCATCTGGTACAGAAGCTGATTTAAGTGATAGGTTACATACCACAGTTAGTAGTTCTGCAATTTCACATTTGAGTTCCTTCAGAACTTTTGGGCGAATACTATTTGGTCCTGGTGACTTATTAATGTTTAATTTATCAATTTGTTCCAAAAACCTCAATCTGGGATTATTCCTCAGATTTGTCATCTGAAAGAAAAAAAAATGGCCCAGGTGTGGTAATCTCCCTCACATTCTCTGCAGTGAAGACCAATGCAAAGATTTTATTTAGCTTCTCTGCAATGACCTTATCTTCCTTGAGTGCTCCTTTAGCACCCCAATTGTCCAGTGGCCCTACTGATTGTTCAGCAGGCTTTCTGCTTCTCATGTTCTTAAAAATGTTATTGCTGCTAGTTTTTGAGTTTTTGCTAGTTGCTCTTTAAACTTTTTCTTGGCTTGCCTAATTGTATCTTTACACATGATTTACAATTTAACATGTCTTTTGTTTCATCTTGTTATTGTTAAATAACCAACCTAGCCATCACCACACTGTGTAAAAAAGTAACAAGGCACAATTTCTACTTATACTTATATATTTTAATGATTTCTTTTTGGTTTTTCACAAAAAAAGTATCGCTTTTAACAACGATTCTGAAATCGTCAGTAGTTTGCACACAAATTGCTTTCCTTTTTTTCCATGGCAAAAAGAATTTCATCATATCATTTTCACGTTAGGCCTTGATACTGCAAAGTGTTGAAGGGCGGAGGTCGTTCAGAATTAGGGGCACCAAGCACCTCTTGGTAGCTCTCAGCTCTTTGCAGGTAGCTCTCAGACTTTACAAGACAGTGGGTGTACTGGAGCCTCGATCCAGGTCCCACTGAAGTCAATGGAAAGCCTCACCAAAGTCAGTGGAGGTTGGATCAAACACTTTATTTAATTTATTTATTTATTTTTTGAGACAGAGATTACTGGTTCTGGTCCGGACTCAGAAAAAGTCATACATAACCTTAAACACATCATTAAACCCCAATGACTTCAGTGGGACTTAAGTACATGCTTAAAGGGAAGCACATTCTGAAATACTTTATCAAACAAGGATGGACTTTAGGCACATGCCAGGAGTTAAGTATGAACTCAAGTGCTTTGCTCAACAGGGAGCCCTAATAGTATTCCCCATTGTAAGGATATGGGATCTGTCTGAAATCCTTACTATTGCTAATATCAGAAGAAGCTTTTTTAAGGTCACACTTGGAATCAGCAGCAGATTTGCCATTGATTTCAGTAGGTGCAGAATCAGCCTATGTCAACCCTGCCTATAGTTTTCTTCTATCCTTACATTCTAAAAGAGATATTCAGAGCTTAGATGACTGGCATTGTTTCTGAAGCTATTGTTCGTGAAATGGTGTTCGTATGTTCAAATGGGACAAATCCATCCTGTGTTTGATTTGATCTCATTATTGGTGTTACAACAGGAACATTTTTGGCCCAGTTTCCTGTTTCCACTGTTTGTGTATTTGTTTGAGATCCCAATAGGTGGCAAATGAAATAAGTGTGTTTCCAAAATATGTCACGCAAAATGCTCGAAGTTTACTTCTAGTACTAACAACTATATATACACAGTGCTTCTATGTTAATTAAAGCAGTATGTCATGAATTAAAAACAGTTCTCAACTCAGCTGCTCTACCATGTTTTGATAGTGCTGGAATGTTTTATTTATTCCAAAGTCATGATGTTTTTGGTAAAGTGAATATCTTGAGAATACAGTGCAGTAATTATGAGTAAATGTACAGTGCTTTGTCAAATACAATACAAGGCATGAACACAAGTTAGTATCTCCTGGTAATATAATGGAACACAATGTTGCTCAACGACACATGAACAGCAAAAGAACCCAGATGAATGGTTTGCTTGTCAGGATGGCCATCGAGATAAAATGGTAATTCAGTAATTTTAGAAAAGAGGCATTCTTGCAAAAGAATCTTGCAGTTTATCTTTATACATTAGTAATGTGGAAAGATTCAGTGGAAAGATATCAGCCCTGTGATACAACAATAGACATAATAATACTTGGCAAATCCATAGCACTTTTCATCTGAGGAACTTAAAGTGCTTTAAAAGAACTGATTGTCACAACAGCCCTATGAAGTATATATTACTACCCCCATTTTACAGATGCGCAGACTCAGGGACTGAGATATTTAGCCTGTGATTTTAAAAGTGGAACCTAATGCAATTATGTGTTAAATTCTCATTGAAATTCCTGAATCCCTTAAACTCCTGCCCAAATCCTAGGTTGTGCGGTTTGACTAATGTCACATGTGGCAGAACAGGCAACAGACCCCCAGATTCCTGACCCACTGTTTCCTTCTCTAACCACACTAATAATCTACATTGCCTCCCATGAGCACCAAACAATTTAGAAAGAGCTGACATGGAAAGAGAATCCTACAGCTAACCTAGGAATAAGAGAGTACAAAAAACAAAACAAAACAATCCCTCCCTCCCTAAACAACAAGAGAATTCAGCCCTTAGAGTAACAATCAAGATCAAAATATACAGGAAAGACAGGCATTCATCCATGCTTCTGATACCTCCTCCCTCAAGCGTGCTCCTTGGAAGTCTCAACATGTAGCCCTTGTTTTTCAATGGTGTGCATTATTCATGTAATGGGAGAATGATTGCATAGAGGAAGAGAGCCAAATCCACCCCCCTTATCTCAGCATTAGTTGTAGTGATAGGTTTGCCTGGGACCCATCCCCCTTAATCATTCTGATGCATTATTTTTGTCCTTAGAGCAGCACAAGTAAGCAGCAGCACTGGCTACAGAAGGCTCCTTCTCCAGAGGAAACACAGGCCCTTACATTGCTTTGGTGTCGATAACAATGTGTGATACTCTCCTCGTTCCATGCTGGGCAGCAGAACTTACACTGATTCCCCATCACTTGTAAATCAGGAGTACCTCTGTCCCAAACAATACAGTTACAGTGCTGTAAAATAGGGAAGAATCAGGTCCCCTCTCGTCCTTCTTTTCAGGTGGGTCCCATTCTAATCCCACACCACCTGCAGAAACCATTAGAGGATATCTGACAGTTCCTTCATTTTAAAAGGAAGCTTTTCATGGTCAGAAGGCCAGATTGTGACCACTTTGCTCACTTCGAATAGTACTTTACACCATGAATCGAGGCCATTAAAACCACTGAGGCTGCTTGTACAACGCGGTGAGATTAAGGGTCTCACAAACTGGCCCAGAGAGACCAGTGTTTCTTGCCAAAGAAAAAAGTAATTGATCCCAGAGTTCCAGCTACGCATTCATCCATTTGCTTGGAAGAGCCTCCTGGCTGAAGCAGGTGCCTCAGTGAAAACACTGCCTTTTTCTAGAGCGTCAACACAGCCTGAGTGCTTCTTCTCAAGAACACAGAGCTGAGCATACAGGCTGGGAGTAGGGCTCTTTGACAGCACAACCCTCTTTTTTCTCTTTGTAGACTGCGTGTCCCCAGGTTTCCTGAAGTGAAGACAGAGGAAATGTTTAAACGGTAAAAGGAGGGAAGAATTAGCAGATAAACAGGAGCTATGTGGAAACAGGGTGCGTAATGGAACTAAGCAAGCTTGTCATTCAATACCAAGTGTCGTGCAGGGCCTGACGTCTGGGGTGAAAGCACAGCCCTGAAATCATGCTGAATTTTGCCGCTGACCAAGGAAGGGAGAGGGCTTAACAGGATTGGATCCCTCCCCTAAGCTGGCACACACAGATAGCTGTGCAGAGAGGAGGAGATCCATGGGCACAGGCTACCTCTGGTACTCTCCCTCCTTTCACTGAGCAACACAGAAGGCGCTCTTCAGGGACCTGTACACAGGGACCAAGCCAATGCCTACTCAAGTGAATGGGAAAACCCCCACGGATTTCGATGTGCCCGGGATCGGGCATATAAAGAAGGGGCAGGCCTGGGAGGGGACAGAGCTACGTGGAGGCACGGGTCTGGTTGAAGCTGAGCATCTCCACATCCTGGGAAGTGAAATTTCCCTGCACTAATGGAAGCAGAGAGCGGGGGAGTCCCTGCGGGTGGGAGTGATAGTGAGAAATTTCCGACCTTTTTAGCTGTTGTTAAAGATCCATATTTTCAGTTGTTCGTGGGACACTGAAACACACCCTAAACCACGTTCTCAACCTGCGGCCCAATCAGCACACAGCAGTGACATCCTCAGGCCATACAGGTAGTACACATATTGTGTGGATGCGGCACCATGTAATACATAGAGAGCTGCATATGCAGTCCACAATGATAAATGGGATGAGAACCACGGCCCTGAAGCCTGGGATTTTCAAAGAAGACTAGAGGGAATTAAGCATCCAACTCCTACTGGCTTTTAATGGCAGTTAGGTGCCTAGGTGCTTTTGATAATCCCACTATAGGCTCCTTACACTCCTTTGGAAATGCCTACTTTTTTAACCAGTGTTTTGGCTGGGAATGTATGTAAACTTGGAGATGAGATGGTGTTTCCACAAGTCAGTTTGAATAAAATGTACTCTAGGAGGGGGAAAAATAATGGAACTCTGTGTTGCTACAGGGCAGAGGTAGTGCCTAACCAATGGGCTATTGGCTATTCTGGGGTGGTCTCTCTCTCTCCACCTTATGTGAATTTCCAGCCTGGTCCTGAGGAAATTGTTGTCAAAACCCAAACACTTCCGCTCACAGTTTTAGTTTTGAGAAATCAACATTTTCCAAAGAAAAACTTTTTTGAAAAATTCCCGACCAGCTTTACTCACAGAGGTGCTGTATTCCTCTTCCAAACTGCTGTTTTCCTCCGTCTATAGCTTGCCTCTTCCTGGGAGTTTACAGAGAATGCTGTGCAGCATTCCTAATCACACTGCATTGAGTGCAACTCAGGACACATTCCACTCACTACATGTGCTATCTGGTCTTTTGCGCCTTGCTCTGGGATTATTAATGGGAGAAGGCAATGCTGGGATGCTTTATTTATTCTGTTCAAAGCAAGTGTTACATTTCTAACATGCCAACAACTCTACTCCAAACCAGGAGAGGATTCTTCATCACTGAAAGAAATGATGCGGTATTTCAAAACTGAAATAAATGCTCTGATATAGATGAATAGATTCTTGGCTACATTACTACAGCGTGAAAAGAAGGCTCTCACTCTTCCCCAGGGGTGGAGGAATATCAGCCTAACACTGTGACCTTGCAATGACAGAATTTTAATGTGCTACTGGTGCACCAGAAGTAAGGCAGCAGCTTTTCTCCCCTCAGTGTTGCTATGTACAGTAGACATTTATGTAACACTGCTTCTCATTTTCAAGTTTGTCCTTACCTAGGGTCAACAGCAACGAAGCCAAGATTTATTTATCAAACTGTCAGTGCCACTTGGGCTGAAGGACTGTGTTTGCAAACAGAGTGGCAGTGAAGGAGTTAAAAAGACAGAGCACGCCGAAAAATAAAATGCAGCAAAGACAGAAGCTGATACGGCCTTTTAAAAATGGTAAATTAGAAATAGCCAGTGGTATTTGTATTTCAAATGCACTACATACTTCTAAGGCATTTACCAAATTATTCCAGATGTCCTCTGAGTGCTGGTATTTTCACTCTGATTTTTGCATAGGAAGGGTTTTCTTTGCCAGCATTAGTTCACAATCCTTGGGATAATATATCTGCACCTTATTTGACAATGGGAATGATTCCTATGGGGTCTGGTAAACAAGGGAAAATTTCCCTTCCCCATCATGGCTGCTCTAAATATTTCCTATCTACCCCATCTGAGGAAAATATCCTTCTCCCTCCTCTCTAGCTACAGAGCTTTTTCCTTGAAGAATCATTTGATTAATATATTATGACACCATTAACCTGCAGTTTCAGGATCTTCACATGGCTTCCCCCTTCCCCTTCGGGTAAGAATATTACGAATCACCAGGCAAAAGGTGGACGTCTCGGGTTGGGGGACAGGAAGATTTTGACAGGAGGCATAGAGGAATGCACTTAGGTTGTGTGTGGGTGATTTGTGCTCAGACTTTCAAGGTCTCCGCTAAAAGCCAGGCTGTCATTTGATTTGTTGCTTTCCGCACTTCCCCCATTATAGTGGTATGTATCTAGAGCAGGGGTTCTCAAACTTCATTGTACCGAGACCCCCTTCTGACAACAAAAATTACTACAAGACCCTAGGAGGGGGGATGGAAGCCTAAGCCCACCTGAGCCCCAGGGGTCAAAGCTCAAGGGAGCCGCCCAGGCAGGGGGCCTGTAATCGAAGCCCTGCTGTCCAGGGCTGATGCCCTTGGGCTTTGGCCCCAGGCCCCAGAAAGTCTAAGCCAGCCCTGAGGATGTTCAGAAGTGGTCCCATAATGTACTTGGCACATTCTGTGATGGATTTTTGTGCTACTGTAACTGCTCCCCTCAGTGCTACAAGATAGGTAATGTGATTAATACAGTAGTGATTAACTATTAATCAACATACATTAATATAAGCACTTGAAGAAATGGCATTCGTTGATTGAAACCTTTGGGTAGGACAATGCATTGCACACGTTGAGCCAGTGAAAGGTGTCAGAGGGCCCGACTCTGACCAGCTCACGGCACTGAGCACCCTCAGCTTAACTGGAGAATCCTTAAAACCTTCAGGATTTGCTCAGCTCAACTCCTTGACAAATCAGGCTCATCCTGGGGACCAAAGAGTCTCATCTTAGTGACATGCTCTTACACCAGTGCAACTTCACAGTAGCCTCAATGCATGTTATTACTCTTGATTTCCACCAGCAGACGAGGAGATTCATGCTTGATATTAAAATTCAGAGCATGGTGGAAATTCTCCAGTTGGAATATACATACCCATGCAAGATGCACCTCCATTACAGTAAAGGTCAGTTTAGCTTGCAAGCCTGAGATATTTCTATTAGCTTCCAAACTTTAGTGTTGAACTCTTAAAAATATTGCCTTTGTGAAAAAAAAATTGTAGTAAAATGGGATGTATAATCTACAGAGGAGCAGATCCAGCTTTTTCTTAAATCATGCATATGAAATAACTGCTCAGCTGAAGTAGAAATTAATCTTCCTACCAGTTATTTTGTTACAAGTAAACCTTGCTTTTTAATAACTGTCTTCTTGCTCCATGGCTGCTACTAGCAGCAACTTGTTAGCCTCCTGCAGGCTTCTTCAAGCAATGTCTTACTGTTTAAAACCATAACCTGGTGGGCTGGCTCTCTCTGAATGGAGGGTTTTCTCTTGGGCTGCAGCTCAGAGAACAAACCTCTTGCTAAACCATTACTCCCAAGATTTTTTTTTTTTTAAAAGCGGGTCTAGAATTACAGCCTCCCAAGCCTGTCATCCTCACTATTTACACCTTCCCAGCCAACTCCTCGTCGGCCATTCTCCTCCCGTTCACATGCCAGTAGGATTTAAAGCCCTGGGATGAATTCGGATCTTGTTTGCGACGGATGTTAATCTAGAGGTATGGGTTATGTCAGCTTGAGATCAGAACTGGTCCCTGGTATGGCATATCTACTAACATGAGACATGAAAATCAACATAACACCACAGGACTGGAAGGGACCTCCTGGGTCATCCAGTCCAGTCCCCTGCTACTGCAGGAAACCCCATCCTATAATCCCATTTAGCAACTTCCATCTTAAAGCCAGTTAGGTTTCTTGCCCCAACTCCTCCTATTGGGAGGCCATTCCAGAACCTCATTCCTCTGCTGGTTAGAAGTCTTCTTCTGATTTCCAGCCTGAATGCACTCACGGTGAGTTGACAGCCCTTTGTTCTTATGCCAATGTTGACTTTTAGTGCTTCTCCCTCCCTGATGTTTACCCCACTGAGCATGAGGGCTGAAACTCAGCCACGCTGCAGACAGCCCACACGCAAGAATCTCTACAAAACTTATGTAGTGGAATTGTGGTGGAGACTGCATGTGTGACTGCACACCCTGTGTGCTATGGAAGGGGTCTCCATGCTGGCCCCAAATAGGCTGCTGCGAAGGGAGATTTATGGACAGGGCAAGAAAGGGGCCATAGGACATTGACTATCCAGATCCCGTGACCCTAATTCCCCTGTAGGAGAAGCAGCACTTACTACCAGCACATGGACTGAAATCATGGTCCGGAGTGGCAGTGCAACTCAGGAATGTGCCTGCAAATGGTGGGGATGGATATCAACCTTAAGCCAACCCTACCCGGTCCCCAGTTGTCCCCATTCAGGCTCAATTAGGCAACCCTTAGTCACAAGGGGGAGCACTTACTCACATGAGTAGCCCCAGTGACTTTACTGTGACTGCTTGAGAGAGTCAGCACCCCGCAATGTAAATGCGGCACTAGTCTGCACCAAGCCCAGCTCCTCAGGGGTTGCGAGAGGGGGGTAGAATGTCACACAAGACAGGGGCGGTGGCTTCAATCAGGGGATGAGAGGAGTTCATGCCATTTTAAATGCACAAAAATAAAAGCACTGAAAGGTTGGTGACACACACGGCAGACAGAGAAAGGCACCTGCTGTGAAAATGCTGGTAGGGCTGCAGCTTTGTGAAGTATCAAGCAAGAAATGGCACAATACCCAGAGGAATTCTCCCGAGCAGTCAGGGAGCTCCTGACAGCCTGGCTTATAAGGCATGTTTCAAAGCACGAAGAGACATTCAGTTATGTAAATCCGGTTGATCTGTAAACGTGGAATTAAGCACTGCCAGCATTTACTTACTTTCCTGGCATTTATTATTATTTTTTTATATATCTTCTTGGCCTAGGGGTGAAAACGCTGTGTAGTAGAAAGGCCCTGCACTGTTTTTTTGCCAATCTGTACACTCAAAAACACAGTGCGTAGTGCAGCCTCCAGAAAGATCTATTTGTCAATAACATTTTCTGCTACTGAAGTCAACAAGGCAAGATTTCAGTGTCACAATCCCCATCCCTTAATCTTTTTGCTGCTGTAAAAAGCATGCCTCAAGGAAAGCAAAGACATTCAGGCTTTGAGCCTCTTTTTCAATTCACACAACAACGTGGAGAGAGTACTCAGACCTGAACAATGCTGAAAGATCCAGGATTCAGAGCACCACAAAAAATAATAATGCAAATAAAGACAAAAGCACCTTTTGTTATAGCACTGCCAAAGTGCTTCAAAAACATCAAGTAAGCCTCACAAAACCCGTCTGAGGTAGATGGTATTAACCCCATTTTATAGCTGGGCAAACAGATACAGGAAGGCAAAATGATGTCCCCCAAGATCAGAAAAGCCAATGCCTTAGATAGAAGTCAAACCCAAAGGTTCTAACTATTTATCCCCAGTTCTGACAACCCTCCCAAGCTATATACTAGTTTTCAAAATTTCATAAGGACAGTACCAGCTCCTCCTATCATTTGGATTAAGAGGATAGCTCATTATTCTTTGAATTAGAAGGCATCACTTATATTTGAGCTGTGCCAAACTATACAATCTAGAAAAGTGTTTGCTCTTTGTATGTTAATGGAACAGCTATATGCCAGAGAGGAAAGCAAGCAACCATAAACAT
This sequence comes from Trachemys scripta elegans, assembly GCF_013100865.1. Lineage (NCBI taxonomy): Eukaryota > Metazoa > Chordata > Testudines > Emydidae > Trachemys > Trachemys scripta. The sequence continues at coordinate 322,326,222 of NC_048298.1, read as the reverse complement.
TTTTGTAGGTAGTTGCTAGAGAACCTAAAGCAACAGAATAATAACCATTATATCTGCACTTGTGGTTAACAAATAAGAACATAAGAACAGCCATATGGAGTCAGACCAATGGTCTATCTACCCCAGTATCTTGTCTTCCGACTGTGGCCAATGTCAGGTGCCCCAGAGGGAATTAACAGAATAGGTAATCATCAAGCGATCCATCCTCTGTCACCCATTCCCCAACTTCTGTCAAACAGAGGCTAGGGACACAATTCCTGCCCATCCTGGCTAACAGCCACTGATGGACCTGTCCTCCATGAATTTATCTAGTTCTTTTTTGAACCCTTGGTTTTCACAACATCCTCTGGCAAAGAGTTCCACAGGCTGACTGTGCACTGTGTGAAGAAATACTTCCCTTTATTTGCTTTAAATCTGCTGTCTATTAATTTCATTTGGTGACCCCTAGTTCGTGTGTTATGAAAAGGAGTAAATAACACTTTATTATTTATTTTCTCCACACCAGTCATGATTTTATAGACCTCAATCATCTCCCCCCTTACTCGTCTTTTTTAAGCTGAAAAGTCCCAAACTTATTAATCTTTCCTCATATAGAAGCTGTTTCATACCCCTAATCTTTTTAGTTGCCCTTTTCTGAACCTTTTCCAATTTCAATATATCTTTTTTGAGATGAGGTGATACAGTTATGATATTGCTTGTCATAAACTAACCACAACCCCTCCCTCTGTGCATGGCAATATCTCATCGCTACACAGGTGGCTGGCAGCATTATATTATGTTTAATATTAAGCTAATACAGATGGCAATAAAGGGTCTGATTCTCCAGTTTTACATTGCAGTAACTATCTACAGAAGGTCTGACTAGCTGACCATAATGGTCCCTTCTGGCCTTAAAACTCTATTAATCTACAAATCATTTAGTGAATTAGGCCCAAAATCAGTGGGTGGGATTTAGGCAGTGACTGAACTTCAAAGGGATTTGGGCACCTAACTCCTTTTGGCTAAGATTTGCAAAGGAGCCTATCTGAAAACAACCACTTTGCCCCTTCCATTTACTCCAAACTGAGTAAAGTCAGGGGCTAGTGGCATTTGTCTATCTTTGGCATAGACAAGTGCCAGGCCATTTTCCCCACACCTCTCTGCCAAGGCCCTTCTGTCCTACTATTCCAGTCATGGTGTCTCCTGAGCAGCAGCTGCAAAAGCAGAGACCAACCTCATTTTCATTGTCACACATGCGACAAGCCAATATATGAGCTACTGAAAGACTGCACCCCTCTTAATGCAGACACTGACATTAACAGACACCAATGCAGGGCCGTGTCTCTATGCTGAAAATTAAAAAGTCCAGGTGATAAAAAAAAAAAGGGGGGGAGTTGAAAGCCATAAACTAAATCAAAGTGCAAAGTGCTAACATATGGGAGAGCCACAGTTCTGAGTGGGGCTGAGACCCTCCTGTTTCAGTGTATGCCACAAGCATTCTAGAGGTGATGCTCCTGAGGTCTGGGGGAAGATTAAGGGCCAGATCCGCTCAAAATCAATGACATTCTATTAAAATCAATGGAACTATACTGATCCCGATTGTGTACGTCTTTAGTCCCCTATTATCCTTAGAACAGAACTTGAACATGAGGAAACAGAACTGGGGGATTAAAGAAGAAATAAAGGAGGCCAAGGCAATGGGATAGGGGAAATGTTGCTCCTCAGAATCAGTGGGTTCTGATTTCTCCCGCTTATTATGTACAGATTGGGAAATGGATGGTAGGAGAGAGAGCTCATGTTCTGAAGCTCTGGGAAAAGAAAGAACAACAACAACAACATTCTGTAGATTGGGCAAGGCTTCCATCAGCACACACAAAGCAAAGGGTCACAGCAATTAAGGCTAATTCCTACCATATTATAAATGGTGATGCAAATGACACATCGGCCCCAATTCTCCTCTCAGTTATATCAGTGTAAATCAGCATCAATCCACTGAAGTCAGTTGAGAGGCTAAAATCAATTTGAGTCACTCTGGAGTACGCGAGTTGTAAACTCATCAGCAGAGGCACCTAAAAAGTCCAGCTTGAACTCATTCACCGGTGTGTGCGTGCGCAAAGTGAGTGTGACTTTCATGGTGACTTGGGGGTATAGCAGAAATACCCTATCTTGCTTTCTCCTGCTAGTTGTTTTTCCTGATCCAACTCCAAGTGCATAAATCATATGCTTTTTGCGAACACACTCAGTATCAAACTAGTTACCCCTATGGGCCAGTTTACACCCCACCTGTCATTTACATCACCATAGGATTTGGCCCAGAGATTTCATAAGGTTGCACTCACTTTCCCATAGTCTGGGGTGAGCCCTCCATATATATCCCTACCAGACAGCTATTCAGTATGGAGGCAGGCTAGGGAGAATACACTTTCATATTTTACATACAGAATCCCAATCTGTAATATTTAAATCTAATATTTTTGTCTGGAGTTTCTCCATTTCAAAGCCGTTTCATTTGTGTGCCAGTAAAGAGCACCGTCGGTCTTGCAGAGCACTTTTAATTCTGATCAATCTGGTGTTCATTTAACCAATCCCAATTTCAGAGGACTGAGGTTAGCAAGCTGAAGTGGAGACATTTCAGATGTTCCATGGATTGTTCTTGAATCAGCCATACAAGCAACCGTTTGTTTCCGTTTTTTAAATTAATTTACACACTGATAAATGAATCATCCCCACCATCATAACAAATCTTCTCTGAGCCCTTTTGGCTTTGAGCATAAACACTTGATGTGACTTGGTACTTTGCTGTGTCCTCCTTATTTCAGAATTTTAAATAATCATAAATAAGAAAACCTGCTACTCTTTGGTACATTGTATCTGCTTAGCACAAAGCTCTGACTCTTAAGTCTTACAAAAAATAATTGCACTTCTTTCTTCCATAGAGTCCTGTTAGTCCCAAGACTTTCAGCTGAACGATTCTTTATTGTATTCGAACCTTGTCCCATAGGAGTTGCTGCTGTTGCTCAATTTGTGGAGTACCTTGGAGATTTCATTTGGTCCACAACAGAAAACGCCAACAGTTTTCCTATCAAGAATGAAAAGTGAGTCACCACATGCCAGATAAATTGTGAATCGTGTCTAAAAGGCACACAGAGCTGGATTCTAATCTCACATGCCACAGAATTACAATAGTATCATATATTTTAAGGACAGAAAGGACCATTAGTTCATTTAATCTGACCTCTTGTATATCAATGGCCATAGAATTTCACCCATTTATCCCTGTATTGAGTGCAATAACTTGTGCTTGATCAAAGCACATTTTCCAGAAAGGAATCCCATCTTGATTTGAAGACATCAAAAGATCAAGAATCCACCACTCCCATTGCTCAGTCACCATCACTATTACAAATTTGTGTCACTGCAATGACTTCATTAGTATAACTTCTCATTTATACCACTGTGAGATCACAATCAAGTCTATGATGATTCAAAACGCTAATTAAAAGGAAGTACTACCAGATCATGCATTATTTCTAGCAGAAGCAGAATGCCTCTATGGCTACAATGTTCTCGATTGAAACATTCAGATTGAAATTCTGCCCTCCTGCTATGCATGTCAAAGTCTTGTGAGGACCCAAAGACAGGATATGGCCCTTAATCTGTGACCAAAATCATGAGCCTAGATTCACTGATATACTTTGGTGACAAAAGGCTGTTATAAATTAGCTTACTGGCTTGTCTTCAATTAATGCCAGTTAAACTGGGTTTAGGCAACTTTGCATCACTAGAACAGCACAGTCAGAATGTAGTGTTGAATATGCTCCAGATTCTGATCCCAAACTGAAGACTACACTGCAATGCACGTGCACAAAGGGACAGAGTCAAAGAGGCACGTGCAACCTTATTTGTGACATTTCCTCACTTTTGAGTGCTCACCCATGGAACCTTAATGTTCTTTTAATGTAGGGTTTTGTGTGCTTTTTTTTGTAATTTAAGTCAGTGGTATTTGATCTGTGGTTACTCATCACTGCTGAAAATCCAGTCCTATGTGATTTAGTTCCTAGGCACAGTTCAGAGGAAAAAAGAGGGAATATGAGTATAACTAAAATGGGACTATGAACCCAGCATGTCCAAAATCATGCAAGTTATTAAGGCACTTAAATACGGATGTGGGTGCCCAATATTGGACACTTAAGTTAGAAAATGTTCCTTTGCTACCAAATTTGACTTTTCACTTTTTAGACTAGTATTCTATAAAGGTAAATTAACTAGGCCTTATTACAAACATTATAAAATTACTATTATAAAATTGTAAGGAACAGGTTAAAGAATATTCAGATAAGTCAGCAGGGCCTGGTCAAATTCATCCTAGGGAATTTAAGGAACTAGCTGAAGCAATCTCGGAACTGTTAGCAATTATCTTTGAGAACTCATGGAAGACGGGTGAAGTCCAAGAAGACTGAGGAAGGGAAAACATAGTACACATCTTTAAAAAGGGGAACAGAGGATGTGGGGAATTATACACCAGTCAGCCTAGATTTGATACTTGGAAAGATACTGCAACAAATTAATAAACTATCAACTTGTAAGCACCTGGAGGATAATAGGGTTATAAGAAATATCCAGCATGGATCTGTCAAGAACAAATCATGCCAAACCAACCTAATTTCCTTCTTTGACAGGGCTACTGGCCGGGTGAATAAGAGGAAGCAGTAACTGTGGTATATCTTGATTTTAATAAGGCTTTTGACACAGACAGTCCCACATGAGCAATTTAAGCAAATGAGAGCAATGTAGTCGAGATAAAATTACTATAAAATGGGTGCACCACTGGTTGAAAAACCTACTCAAAAAAGAATTATCAGTGATTTGCTGTCTAACTGGGAGGGCATATCTAGTGGGGTCCTGCAGAGGAGGTCAGTCCTGAGCCCAGTACTATTTAATATTTTCATTAATGTCTGGGACAATAGAGAACAGAAAATGCTTATAAAATTTGCAGATTGCACCTAGCTGGGAGGGTAGCAAGCACTTTGGAGGACAGGAATAGAATTCCAAATGACCTTGACAAATTGGAGAATTTGTCTGAATTCAACAATGCAAAGTACTTCACGTAGCAAGGAAAAATCAATGCACAAATGGAAAACAACTGGTTAGGTGGTAGTACTGTTGAAAAGAATCTGGGGGTTATAGCCAGGGCTTTGGAGCGGAGCCCGGAGCTGGAGTACGAACCAGTAGGTTTTATGCCCAGAGCTGGAGCGGAGCAATTCAAAAATTTGATTTCTCCAAATCCCTGGTTATATCAGCTCAGAAACTGAATATAAGTCAACAACTTGATGCAGCTGCAAAAAAGGTTAATATAATTCTGGAGTGTATGAATAGGAGTGTTATATGTAAGACACAGGAGGTAACTGTCCCACTCTACTCAGCACTGGCGAGGCCTCAGTTGTAGTTCTGCATCCAATTGTGAGCACCACTCTTTAGGAAATATGTAGACAAAGTGGAGAGAGTCCAGAGGAGAGCACCAAAAATGATAAGAGGGTTAGAAAACCTGACCTATGAGGAAAAGTTAAAAGAACTCGGCATGTTTAGTCTTGAGAAAAGAAGACTGAGGGAGGACCTGATAACAGTCTTCAAATATGTTAAGGGCTCTTCTAAAGAGGAGGGTAGTAAATTGTTTTCCATGTCTACTGAAGGTAGAACAAGAAGTAATGGGCTTAATCTGCAGCATGGGAGATTTAGGTTAGCCATTAGGGAAAACTTTCTAACTATAAGGGTAGTTAAATACGTTTCCAGGAGAGGTTGTGGCATCCCCATCATGGGAGGTTTTTAAGAACAAGTTTGACAAACACCTGTCAGGGTGGTCTAGGTTTACGTGGTCCTGTCTCAGTGCAGGGGGCTGGACTTGACTTCTCAGGGTCCCTTCCAGCCTTACATTTGTATGATTCTTGATTATTTAAAATGACAAAGAAAAAGCTGAAATGAGCATTTACCAAATTTTAAGAAGCACATGCAGAGATGTGGATTCTTATTACACATTCATTACTGAAGATCTAGAATGGACAGTTACACTCATTACCATTTAGCCACAATACTAGTGCACACCATAACAGCTCCAGGGAACCATTGGGACAGATGATGTGAATATTAACAGTAATCCGTGTTCTGTGTTAGGAATTCATTATTCAAAAGGCCCACAATTGTTAATGTAGTTGGATCAAATCCAGATCCCAGAGTCCTTACTCAATTCTTATGCAGTGTAAACTCCCACTGCAGTCAATGGCAGTTTTGTTCTAGGAGTCTCAGTTTCAGCATTCAAAAACGGAGGCACCCAAAATCAGTGGCCACTTTTGATAATTAAGGCATATGTATATAGCAGAGAATGACAGTGGCAGCTTGCTGGTATATATAATCTATTTTAGTGTGCAGTTAAGTTCACATCACACAGTTAACTGCATCATCCCCTAAACTGCACTGAAGGAAGTCTGCGCTGCTAGACAGAAAAAAGAGTATAGTCTAAGGATATTGACAAACTTACGGAAATGTGTGCCTTTGAAAGAAGAAAATGAATCACAGAAAAAAGTCTTTGGCCCACAATTTCAAATTTAGGTATCTAAAGTTAGCCAGTTAAATCCATAATTAGGCAACCTGAATAACAGATGGCCACTGACTTTATGCAATGAAGGGAAGCGAACACTAGCATTGCAAAAAAGGCAGGAAATGTCACCAAAAAAGTTGCATGTGCAACCAAAACAATGGCCTTGTGCAGGTGCATCATAATACCATTTTTAATTATATGATCCCACACGATTTACAATTTTTCCATACACATTCAGCACCCCCCACATCCCTGCACTGTTGTGTATTTACATTGAATTCCATTGTCATCATGGTCCAGTGTTGCATTACTGACAAGGGGAGAAAAATAAGTGGCCTGATTTTCAGATGCATTGAGTAAATTATTGACTGTCTTCAACGGGCTCTGTTGGTGCCAAACACTTTTGAAAACCAGATAGCATGTGCTTTTGTGGAGAAGGAGAAGGGCAAGTAAACCTTGAATATGAATTTTTATCTTATTGTGTATTTAATTCAAAGCCTTAATGTTATTAAACATTTGTATCCATAAGTTTACTCAAGTACAGCGAGTTGTTGAGTAAAACTAATATACATTGCTACCCCGATATAACGTGACCAGATATAACATGAATTCGGATATAATGTGGGGGAGAGGGCTGCGCGCTCCGGTGGATCAAAGAAAGTTCAATATAACACGGTTTCACCTACAATGTGGTAAGACTTTTTGGCTCCCGAGGACAGCACTATATTGGGGTAGAGGTGTAGCATCTCTCACTCTAGGTACTTACATAACCATAATCACCACAGTATCTCAGCCTCTCACAATCACTTACACAACACTTCCATGAGTGACAGCACTTCCATGAGTAGTTTTACAACAGGAAACTGAGTCAAAGAAAGGTTAAGTGACGTGCCCAAGGTCACATCGGAAGTCTGTAGCTGAGCCAGAAATTGAATCCAGGGCTCTTAAGTCCCAGTCAAGTCAATGCCCTATCCACCAGGCCACCCTTAACAGTAATACTTAGCACTGCTATAGCACTTTATATTTTCAAAGTGTTGTGCAAATACTAATTCATCAATCCATACAACACCCCTGTGAGGCAAGTAGGCAGGTAAGCATTATTATTCCCATTTTACACATGGAGTAATTGAGGGAGAGGTGAGGTGACTGGCAATATAATAAGAGCCAGAGCTAGGATTTGGGATTTTCTGATTCCAAACCATGCATTACATTCCTTAGAGATGACTGTCTTTTATAGCATAGAGAAAATGTGCCTTATCTTTACATCCCTTCTTTCCTCACATGTTTTAATTTCTTCTGTTTAGCTCATTCTTAGCTCTATGGAAGAAGCACATTGCCATTTGGACCCAGCAACATTTAAAAGCTATGATAATATCTCAGAAGTATATAGCACATTTTTATCCTGAAGATAAATGAACCACATAAAAGGGCACCACCCTTTCCCCAAATAGATTGCACGAAAATCCTGAAAACTGGCTGCATAACGTACACACCGAATTGTCCCAGTGCAAAAACAGTAGATGTGGTATAAACTATCAACAGTAGATGGTGCACTTTTGCTCCTCTTAGTTGAACTGAAAGAATATGAACCTGATGCTGGATTGAATTAATCTGTTAACTGTGCAGAGAAATATTAAATTCTAGCAGACCTCAGACACTTAGACATGAGCTTTCCCTGTCTGGGAGTCAAGCAACCAAAACCAGTGGTATGGCTGAACTGATGAAAGCATCCCTAGTTGCGTGTTTGTTTATGTTGGGCTTTTAGTAACCATAGCCACAGAATGATAGGAGGGGAAGGGAGCTCAATAGGTCATCTAGTCCAGTCCCCTGCACTTAGACAGGACTAAGTGTTATCTCTAGACCATCCCTGACTGGTGTTTGTCTAACCTGTTCTTTTTTAGTAGAAATGTAAAATAAAAACTGGGAAATACTTTGGATGTCACAAAATAAAGACTGCAAACCAACCATGTGTGTGTCTGCCAATATGTCCGGAATCCTGAATGCCAACGCTAGACTTATTTGGCTAAAAGAAGAACTGTTTGTCTTGCCCTTATTTAGTGGTATGCATATTGCACCAGGGCCATTCGGAGGGAGTTGCTGAAAAATGGGAAGAAGAAGTAGGAGAAGCAGCAAAAAAGAGGTCAGTAAGCTGAACAATTGAATTATGGTGAAAGGTTAAAGTTCTGATCTTGCAGCTGGTAAGTTCTAAGTTAATGGGACTCTGTAGAGAAGTGGACTCACCCCTGCGGCGCCTCCTGCTGGTGACTTCTGTGAATTAGCTCAATCCAGCCTCCAGAGCACCCTCTGCAGGCCGGTGATATGCCTGTCCTCTGGCTCCCATGTCCCTCCCAGACCCCAGTGCCCTTTTATCTGGGGTGCTGCCCCCTGGCAGTACACCCCTCAGTATTAGGGTTTCCCCTCCCTGGGGAACCCCCACCCACTATCCCTACCTCACCTCAGAATAAGGCCACTGCCAGTCTCCCACTAGCCCCCATTCCCTGGGGCAGACTGCAATATAGGCCACTCATCACAGGCAAGGTTGGGTTTGGACCTGCTGCCTTGGCCTAGCCCTGGGCTGCCCTCTGCAACCCCCAGTACCCCTTAGCCTCCTACTAGGCCACAGCCTGGGGCTATCCAAACTGGAGCTCCCCAGCCTTTCCCCAGCCCTGCTCCACTACAGGTACCCTATGTCTAGGGTCATGCAACCAAGCCCTTCTCCCTCTGAAAGCAGAGAGAGGGACTGCTGAGCTCCTGGCTCCCAGCCTTTTTATACAGGCCAGCTGTGGCCTGATTGGGGCATGGCCCAGCTGTGGCTGCTTCCCCAATCAGCCTGGTAGCTTTTCCTTTGCCCCAGCCCTGCTCCCTGGTTGTTTTAAGCCCTTCAGGGCAGGAGCAGGGGACCACCCTGCGACAGACTCCTTACCTGCACCACACACACCTAACTGCAGGATGGTGTCTGCAGGATGGTGACCTTACAGAGCTTGTCTATAGACCTTAGCAAGGGGGTGATATGGGCTGAGGAAGGACATAATAAGAGTTTACAAATAATGTAAAAGGTGTACACAGTCAAGGATGCAGAAGCATTACTGAGGTAGTACAAGACATGTTGCTTAGAAATCAAGGTGATGGGCATCTTAGAGATACAAAGATGCATGGGAAAGTGGTACTTGAGGATCTAACCAGGGGTGAAGAGATGAAATGTAGAAAGGAAAAATGAAAAACGTCTTGAAAGTGATGTGCATTCGGGTATGCAAGAGTCTCCCAAGAGAAATGATGGAGGCTCCCATTATTTTGGTCTTTTAAAAAGATTAAGAAAGAAATAAGAATGACACTTAAAGGGTTAACATTCCCCAAACTATGCAGGAGGCTGTGATTACAGGACCAACCTAGCAGCAGATCCACCTCTCACACCCTCCGCCCTTTCCTTTGCTATGCCCTATCTTTTCCCACCATAAAGAGCAGGACTGCCCAGAGCTAAGCCCCTGCAGAGCTGTTCTCCATGTTGCACAGGAAGTACACACCTCTGCCTAGGCCCCAGTTCCTGCCTTTCCTCCTTGCACATCACTGACTGGTAGTATTTATATATATATATATTGGTTTGCATTACAGTAACTCCCTAACAGGGAGCATGGCTCCATTGTGCTAGGCACTTTGCTACTTTGGGGGAATAGCAAGATTAGTACCACAGTGTATAGATCAGATCTTAGGTCCTGACCGGAGAGATATCACATACCAAGCATTCACACTGAGATCAATAAGATTTGCTGGGGCCCAATCCTTCTCAGGATCTAATCCTCAGTAACCACAGCATCAATGAGGCTGGTTTAACAACTGGGTTAAATTAAATCCAGAAGCGGTGACTCAATAATTTGGTGCGTGTCTCATTTATCCTACATCTGCCTTGTCTAGACTGTAAGCTCTGCCTCGTACAGTACTGATTACAGAGTCAGCTCTTAAACAATAAATAGCACTGGTACCCCCCAAAGAAAATGTATCTTCTGAACAAAGATATAACACAGTAGAATACGGCCGGTGTTTTACTGTTGCATTTCTATTATTCAAACTGTAAATTGTAAAAGTAACTGCAGAAAGCACCAATTATATTCTTCAATATAAAACTGGCATACGTTGCAAGCAAGATACTGATTATAGCAAAGGATTAAAACATGTACAATCGCTGTGTAGTAACACAGAAATATGATTTTTATTGCCTGGGCCACTGAACGGTTTAGTTGCAGGAAAAGATGAACTGCTCTGATAGCTCAAACGGAAAGATTTCTTTTTTTTTTTTTTTTTTTTACAGTCCATCTTTCAGCTGCAACACATTCGATAATATTAACATCAGTAGCTTGAATGTTACATGATAAGATAAACCCCCAAGTCATTTCCATACAAATAACTGTTTATTAAACATACACAATCCCCATCCCTCAAGCTATGGCAAAACCCATCAAGATTGGTACTTACTGTCTGTTACACTTGGCTATTTCATCAAAAAGGAGTTTCCAACGAGGTCGTCCAATCAAAAGCCTCGAGTTCAGGACCTGATATTTTTCACCAATTATTTTCTGTGAGAAACAATAAATTCAGTTGCTGTGTGTTTTGTACATTGTTACACATCACTCAAAGCTTGCATACTGGTCTGGTAGATGCCCTGGCTGACTTACCAAATAGCTGAAATGTAAAAACTGAACTAAGCATCAAACCAAGTGACTTAAACTGCAGCCATTTCTAGGCATCAATACCTCGGCTCCTTGCCTTTTGAACCGCCATCTTCAGGGTTGTGTGCCGTTTCTTATATAGCTGCTTATTAGTCTCCACGTTATTTTTAAACCAATTTGTCAATTAATACATAGAGCAATAGTTATATTCTTATTACTCACTCTCTAGTTTGCCTTCACTGCTACCCTTAAAGGGACACTGTCCATATAGGAAAAATCACATTTCTGTCTGAAGTATTTTTACCTACTATTGGTACAAGTAGCACCTAAGCTAACTGGGGCTGAAAAAATGACAATGGAAACCTCTAGAGTAGGGGTCGGCAACCTTTCAGAAGTGGTGTGCAGAGTCTTCATTTATTCACTCTGATTTAAGGTTTCGTGTGCCAGTAATACATTTAACGTTTTTAGGTCTCTTTCTATAAGTCTATAATATAGAACTAAACTATTGTTGTATGTAAAGTGAATACGTTTTTTTAAATGTTTAAGAAGCTTCATTTAAAATTAAATTAAAATGCAGAGCCCCCCGGACCAGTGGCCAGGACCGGGGCAGTGTGAATGCCACTGAAAATCAGCTCGCGTGCCGCCTTCGGCACGCGTGCCCATAGGTTGCCTACCCCTGCTTTAGAGGATGGTTTACCAGTTGCTTTGAACAGCCTCAGCAGTATCAAGCACCAAAGCTGGGTCCTTGGAGTGAGCACAGGATTCTTCTAGCAATTCTAACTCACTAAAATCCCAGCTGACCTCTCTTTATGAAGCCAAACCTGTTTCCACTGCATTGCATTACTGCTCCTTGTTTTACTGTCCTAATATAATGTAACATGTGGCTAGAGAAGAATTATATCTGATCTGATTTTCTGCGTTCACCCCATAATCGAATGATCTAAACCGTCTATTATACTAATACAAAAGTACATTCTAAGCTTGAACCATTTTACATTGTTTTTTTTACCATGGCTGAAAGCATTTTCTGGAAAAAAAAATGGGCTTGATTCTCTGGTGTCCTGCATCTTGGGTCACTCAGTGCAGAGGGAGTAAAACGTGACACTATTCTGGTTTGGTAGCGTTTTACACTCACTTTGGATTGGTGTCAAAGACAGCACAAGTGCAGGGCAATGGAGACTTGCATCCAGTGCTCCCTTGAACTATCTGGAGTAACTGTTCAAATCCGGATTTATGCCAGTATAACTGAAGACAAAATTTAGCCCTCATTGTATACAGTTCTATACTTGATGCCACCTTTTCTACCAAATGGCCATAAAAAAGAAAAGGAGTTCTAATACAGTCAGTAGCTACTGGACACATAATTTAAGAGTAAATATTCTAAACTGCATTACACTGACATTCAGCTTCATCTTGGATGTTTTGACTTGAACCGAGTCATTTCTTGCCTGTTAATTAATAATATATTGGATTACCTCCATGCCGGCAGAGAGATCCCATCCAGTTATTTGGAACTAGCATTGAATATTTGGAAGATTGTTCAGAATTGTTGCTGGCATATTATTTAGCTGGAGCCCAGCAGCAAGCCCTGTGTACTGGAGTAGTTCTCATCAGAACTATAAATTGTATCTTATCTTCATCTGCTAGAAAGGAGATCGAAACCCAACAGACCTGATTCTTGACTGCCTTTCACCTTGTGTAGTAATTTAAGGCTTGATCCGATGCCAATCAAAGTTAATGGCAAAGCTCACATTAATTTCGAGTGTGAAGAATCGGGCTCTTACATCTGTGCTACATCAGTGCAAAATGGATGTAAAATGCTAACATCCAGGTCACCGCATCCCATGTATAAATGGCTACACAAAGTTCCAGCCAGTGGGGAATAAATCCAACTCTCTAAACTGGCATACCGTGAACAGTTCAGTACATTTTCTGGCTGCATACTTTAAAAAGTTTGACTTCTTCAAACATTCGAGACAAAAACAACACAAAAAGAAACCAATTGGGGTTTTTAAAAATAGCCAGTTTCTCACAATGTGTTTGCTTTCAAAAGTTTGGGGCTAGAATTATTCCAGCCTGATCCTCAGCCCAGGAATGATGCAAGTTTCCCACAAAGCTCTGCCAACTGTCTAGTCTGTGGCCTGGCCTGAAGGACCTCTTTCCTAGTGGAGGGAGATATGGATCTCTGCCCATTGATAATCAACTGAATGCTACCAGACTTCATTCTTCTAGTATTGTGGGGCTGGATTGTGATGCAATCTTACTGAGAGAGTTAGCCCTTATTGTCTGCTTAAACCATCTGCAATCATTCCATTTCATGCTTAATTGGCAGTTTGTGTTGTCTACCACCAACAGATCTAGTTAGGTTTATAAACAGCATTTAGCCACATACCTGTATCCCATCTGTTTGACTGAGGTACAGCTGGATGTTTATGTAGTCTGGGCGGTTTTCCTGCCAAAGCTGGGAGGATCAGAAAAACATCAAGTGAATTAATACGTCTCCTCTTAGAGAAGAATGCAGTTGCTCTTGTCCAGTACCTTGATTAAGCTGGATCTTCACAGAAGATGCAGTGGACACGTTAATGAAAATGACACATTTACATATCTTTCTTTTACCCAGAAGCTTCTTTACATCCCAGGATAGTGAAGAAATTCTTCTAAAAAGATTTTAAAATAGTTTGAAAATCCACCTGATCTCTGTTTTGAGAACTGAAGATGACTTCCAACTCCCATAAACACTCACCCACCCTCTTCCTTCAGTCTGCTCACTAGATGAGCTGGGGTTTCACTTTTCTTCAAAGGAAAGGATCCACCCAGACTCTCTAGATGCATTTTTTTCCCCTTCTAGCAAGCTTCTTGACCATGCAAGGAGACTGTGTGTCCCTGAAGAAGGGTCACATAACCCCGATTGCAGGGCCTGTCCCAACATCCTTGCCTGTTTTAGGGGGAGGAGGGGGGAAAGAGTGAGTAAAATCCTGATTCCACTGAAGGAAATGGCAAAACTTCCATTGACTTCAGGGGAGGCAGGATTTCATCCGTTTTGTCCCACATGACTCTTTGAACCAGTCTTTCCATGTACATCAACAACAAATTTCATCTGCCAAACCACATAACTTGGTTTGGTCCCTCTGAAGTCCCAGCCTTCTCTAGTCATGTTTAATGGAAACACTTTTGTTACTAATCTAAATATATTCAAACAGATGTGTTTATTGTCAGTATCCCTTTAAAACCAACCCTGTGTAATCGTTCCCTTTACCTTGTTATGCAGCATACACAGCAAATCTGCAAACCAGCGAAAGGACTGGATTTCCCTGCACACCCAAATAAAGTAAAGTCTTCTGAGCTTGTAGCATTGCCAGTCATCACTTTAAAATGAAAATGATATGTTTGGGGAATTAATTAACACTAATTAATGTGCTTTATATTCATTGTTCAAATGTTAATTTCCATTTCCATTAAGTGAAGTTAGTTTCCCCGCATCACACTGAAATGCCCAAATCAGTCTAAAAGGATGTACTTAAATACTGAACCCATAACACAGAACAACACACTTTACGGATACTGTCTTTACAGCCGAACAGTATATACTGCACACTGACTGCATATATGACTTACGGTAAGAATGTTGATTCGTACATCATAACCAAGATGAAAGTTGTTATCTAAAAGCAAAGCTGCCTGTGCATTTCAAATACATAGTCTGGATTCTTTATTGCAATTATAAGGCAGAGTTCATTCCACAAACTCAGTTCGTCCCAGGGGAGGTGATGCTGATGAATGCAAACCTCACAAAATGCAACTCCAAAGCAAAGTTAGGGCCAAATTCTGCATTCAGGTGCATGCAAGCATCAGATGATTTCAATTATTACTTTATATGCACAGAGGCCTAAACAAGGTCAGAGCCCCATTGTGCTAGACAAAGGTATACTCCCCCAAAGAGCTTCAATGGATAAAGCATGTTCATGGACAAAGTTTGGCATTTGGTTTAGAAAACATGACACTTGTGCCAGGTTTCCTAATGGAGATGGAGACAAAACATGAATTCAGTAAAAGAGGGATGATCACCATGAACCAGGCTAGAAAATAAACATGAAAAATATCTACTGATCAACAGATGTTTAAAAAAAGTCTGCATGATTTTTTCTCAGATCAGCCATGGCTGACTTTATGTTATTGTTACTTACCTATAATTTAGCCATTTAGGGGACAAAATCCTTCCCCTTAAAACTATTTACAGATCATAAAGACCCATTGGAGACCATCACAGCTGCATTCTGGACTTCCAAAATTCAGCAGTATATGTGTGTATTAGGCCAAATGCCATGTCCAGGGGGCAAGGTGTGGGATAATGGCATAGCTGCTCCATATCTCCTACTGCACAACATGAGTTACAGTAGCCGCTGTGGTCCCATATACCAGCATTAGGGCTACCAACTTTATAATGGCTACCAACTGGACCGCCCTGCCCTGCCTCTTCCCCTAAGACCCCACCCCAGCCCCTCCTTTTCCTCCAGGCCCTGCCCTGGCTCACTCCTTTTGCCCCCCCCAGATGCTCTCCTCCCTCTCCTTTCCTCACAGCTGGATCCTCTCCAGCTCCCCCTTCCCGCCCAAGCCGGGCTCCCTCTGCTCTAGAGCTGCAGCCTGATGCAGAGCCTGCCTGTCTGCCCATGAGATGCAGGTAGGAGGCAGTCCTGGCTGAGCAGGGACTTGCACAGTCTGATGACCTCGTGCCTCCTCGCCCTGCCCATGGTAACCAGACTTTTGGTTTCCAGTCTGTACATCTTACCAGACACGGCCAGGTCCCCTTTTCAACTGGACTTTCTGGTCGAAAACCAGGCACCCGCCAACCCTAACATCGGGGCCATTTTGCTAACACATCTGTGTAACTGATGGATATGCCACAGTCCCTTTCCATATGCCTAAACCCTCCACGGCAGGCCTGCAGAGGCACTGTGGAGCAAATACCCCATAGCACACAGGGTGTGGGGGCGCTGACCTCTTGTGTGAACTCTCCATAACCTGCAGAAAGGTGCTGGCTGCACTGGGCTTCATGCCTTGTGTATCTGTAGTGGGAGTGCAGCATCCTTAATGACCTGACACCAGCTGCTGCACATACAATGCTGTCCTGCAGACAAATGTTATGTCTCCCTATTTTGTATGTCGTTTGTGCTGGGAGAAACCAGAACCAAGGTAATGGTCTGACCATATGGGGTGAGATCACAAATACAATATCATATGTGCAGTACGTAAGTAATAAACTCTAGCCATTTACTCCAGCGCATCATTCCGAAATGATTAAAGAAAATTAATGTCTCTCAGCATAAATGAACTGCAAGATATACAAGAGGATTCACTGGGGACCATCTTTTATCAGTTCAGACTTTTGACCTGAGCAAACACACGCCAGTGGGAATGAGCTAGGTTGAATCAATGCGAGGTTGATCTATACTGTTTTGTGGCATGCATCATGTGAAGTGAATGGCAAGTCAAACATACACTCTACCCCGATATAACGCAGTCCTCGGGAGACAAAAAATCTCACCGCATTATAGGTGAGACCGTGTTGAACTTGCTTTGCCCCCCCCCCTTCCTTGTTCCCTGACTGCCCCCTCCAGAGACCCCTGTCCCTAATCACCCCCAGGACTCCACCCCCTACCCAACCCCCCTGCTCCTGGTCTCCTGACTGCTCCGATCCCTATCCACATCCCCACCCCCTGACAGGCAGTCACCGGCAGCAGCGGGATGCGGAGCAACCAGGGGCGGCTCTATGTTTTTTGCCGCCCCAAGCACTGCAGTCAGGCAGCCTTCGGCGGCATGCCTGCGGGCGGTCTGCTGGTCACCGGGATTCGGCGGCATTTCTGCGGGTGATCTGCCAGTCCCATGCCTTTGGCGTACCCGCCGCCGAAGCCGCAGGACCGGCGGACCTCCCACAGGCATGCCGCCGAAGGCTGCCTGACTGCCTCCCTCACGATGACCGGCAAGCCACCCTCCACATCTTGCCACCCCAGGCACGCACTTGCTGCACTGGTGCTCGGAGCCGCCCCTGGGAGCAACGTGGCCCCAGCCCGCTCCACTCCGCCACCTCCCAGCCGCGGCCGTCCACTTCCCACCGCCGGTGAATGTGGGGAGGTTGGGGAAAGGACATCCTCCGCACTCACCAGTGGCAGGAAAGGGAAGTGGAGGGATGCGGCCCCAGCCCGCTCCGCTTTCCTTGCCCCGGCCCCAGCCTCAGCCGTGTCGCTGCGGGGAGAGGGGGTATTGGGGAAAGGTCCCGCACTCACCTGCGGCAGGTAGCAGAGCGCCGCGGCTGGGAGCTGGCAGAGTGGAGCAGGGCTTTTCCGCTTCCGCCGCTGCCGGTGAGTGCAGGGGAGACTGCGGGGCACCAAAAATTGCCCTCCCACAGCTTGTACCTCCTAGACCCTGGGGAGGAGGAGCCCCTGAACGCCCCCGAGACCCTCTACCCCTTATCCAACCCCTTGGCCCCGGCCAGGCCCGGCACCCTTAACACGCTGCTCAGAACAGTGTGTCAGAGCTTTACCGTGTTGTATGCAAACCCGTGTTATATCGGGTCGCGTTATATCGGGGTAGAGGTGTACATGGTTGGGTCTACCTACAGTAAGCTATGATGTGATAAATGTGCAGTATCATTACACAGCTAAAGATGTGTGTACGATATGCCGTGTCCACTGATACGCATGTTACTGAATATTACTACTTGTAATTAATCATTAATTTATAGACACCTGACCCATGCCAAAAAACTTCAGACTCTCTTTAAAAAAAACAATCATGATTTATAATAAATAGGCAACATTTATTAGATACCCGAGTGGAGACCCCAGCTGCTCAGAAAATATCAAAACCAAAACCAAACAGAAAACAAAAGGCTGCATCCTAGTCCTGAAGGATACCCTGATATCCTCCACAGCTGCATGTCCTTAGCAAAAAGGGCTTTCCCTGCCTACTCCCTCAAGTTTGCACACAACAGTTATCATTTTCACCCCGCTGATCTCAATTTCTATGACGGGACAAAATACAACAGGCCTATCCAGTGGACAGGTGCTCTGTATTGCTGATATCCATACATATTAACAGCAAAACATTTCTTGCTGTTGCTACTGTATAATATTACAGTGCATGGCAGCAAGATTGGTTCATTGTAATGCTGGGCTATGGCATGCAGTGTTTGGAAGCGTCCCTTTATCTGATATTGAAAACATTCACCGGACACTAAGCTGCTGTGGCAACGTCTGTACAAGCCTTTCACTGCCTCTAGTAATATGCTGATAGAGGCAGCCGTCTCATTACCTACTGCTGGCCCATAGTTATGATATGTGACGTTTTTGCTCAACGCTGTCAGGGATAAACGCATCCTGGAGAAAATAGTCAGGATATCCATCGGGACTCCAGTCTTTTGGCAGAAATGAAAATGCGCTTCAGAAAATGGTACTCCCCGTTCGAAAGAGCATGACCTCAAGAGGTCATCTAGTCCAGGCCCCTGCTCCAAGATGAACAATTGACTTTGAGAGATGAAAATTAGTAGGGAACCTGTTAGGTTCTTTGAGGGCTGCACAGGGCACCAGGAGCTGCCACATAAAAGCCGGATTTTCAGAAGCACTGAGCATGACTCCGACTGAGATTGAGGGGAGCTGAGTGAGCTCAGCATCTCTGAAAATCGGGCTTTAAAAGGTTTTAATTTCACTCCAGCTACCAGCTGATCTCTGAACAAGTGTGTCATGTGTGAATTGTAAAAGACTTCGTAAGCTAATTTCAACTGTAAGCTCTTTGGGCCAGGGACCGTCTTTGCTCGGTTTGTACAGTGTCTAGCACAATGGGGTATTGGCCCGTGACTGGGGCTACTAGGCAGCAGTGTGATACACGTAATAAAAATAATAATGAAGCTATCTCCCATTGTGTAAGAGTGGGATTGGTAGAAGTTTGACAGCCGCGGTGACTCTCAGAGAGCCACTGAAAATTTTGTCTTACTGGATTTTAAAATGTTTTAAATTAACAATAATAATAATTTTAAAAGAGACAATTAAGGTTAGGATTTTCAAAGGGGCTTAAGAGAGTTAGGTGCCCAAGTCCCATTTAAGTTCAATGTGAGTTGCATGCCTGACTCCTTTGAGTTCTTGTAAAACACCCAGCTTAAGTGTTCTTGAAAATGATAGGCAAGGAGCTGTGACTGAAGCCAAATATACATCACACTGATACTGCTCAACCTTCCCCACGTGAGGAAAATGCACCTCAGTCCTGACTCTCAGCACCCCTGTTATCTCTATCCCTGACCTTGCGCTAACACAGACTGGGGAGTTTTCTAATTAAAAGGTTGGGATTGTAAACAAATATCCCCATGGACTTGGCAGAGCTCAAACTCACTTTTCACTGGCAGTTGAATGGGAAGCTCTGTCTATAAGACCTTTAGGGACCACTGTCCAACCCAAAGTATTGCACCTTTAGCATTCATTGGTCATGAACAGCCAGCATGAACGGATTTGGGATTTTCAATGGCAGACCTCAGTCCTCCTCCCTGTTCCTCTCTCCACAGGAGGGCAGTGTTACATGAATAGGTGTTACGCACATGCTGGAAGCATTTACAATATGCAACATGGAAGTAACTCTGGGAAAATGGCTTTAAAACGGTTAGGCTCACATACAGCAGCGTGTTGAGTATTGATGCGAATGGAGTTACTCCAATGCCTCCAGCCACACAGAGGCTAACCTCATAATTCAAGGATTCTTCAGAGGGACTCCCAAAAGGACCGTCTATGTATAGCCTGCAGAAAAAGCAGAAATACTTTTCAACAAACACATTAAAATACAATACAATAAAAAGGATGCAATGAATGTAAAGCCTCTACAGAAACAGTTTAAGTTAAATATTATTTCTGGGACTCAGAAGATGAAAGCTTTCCCTGGGAAAGCGTATGTGGTGGAGGCTGTAGAGAAGAACCTAGGTCAGGACTGCAAAAAAAAAAAAAAAAAACCCACCTAGGTATACCGAATCTCTAGAGACTCTGCATGATTACATGTGATGGCACATTTCTCAATGATGTGGACAGAGAGGGCCAAACTATGGCTGCCCTACAGTGGAGACAGTAACAACATGGCTGGTTGTGCTGGGGAAGGCAAGAAGCACTGCCTTGCATTGCCCATTAGGCTAGCAGTCCCAGAGGAGACCTGCTTCCTGAACATCAGGCATGGCTGAGATGGCTCAACGACCTACTCTACATTTTCATAAGTGTAGCAAGATCCACTCCCCTGCAACTTTCCCCTGGTGTCCATTATACTTCACATGGGCATAATGACTCCAGGGAATATAGGGGTGATATTGCACATTCTGATCATACCCAGGAAGAGACATACATTAGCACAAATGATACAGTAAAAGACTATAAAGGGATGACTGAATGACCAAGAATGGCAACAGGGTGTGACACCTCTAGCATTTCAATTAAAAAAAAATTAAAAAGGGAATTTCAATAGGAAGTCTGCACTTAGGCACTTTTGAAAAATGCTACCCTATGTGATTGGGAGCCTAAGTCCCATTTTCAAAAGTCACTGAAGCACTGAGAAGCTAAGTCTCATTGAAAGTCAATGGAATTGAGGCTCCTAAGCCACTAAATCACTTCTGAAATGGGATTTAGGCATTTTTTAAAACGTTACCTCTAATTCTCTGTGGCAACTTTGAAAATCTCAGCCCCAGTCATTAGAAGAATTATAGACAACTCTATAAAATGTGTTGAACAATTTCACATAAATCAAGGTTATCTTTTTATTAATATTTAAGGATTGGATGCAGTTTTTGACTCATATTAGAGAAACCAAACTAACCAGAAGTAGTAAGTATCAGAATAGGTGGACTGATACAAAAAAGAGCTAGGTCTTCGGTTCTTCCTTGCATTACACTTAGTGTAGCTATTTATACTTGTGCAAAGTAAGCATAAAACAGCACCATTTTGATGGGCTCAGATGTAAAGGTAGGGGAGATTTGAGCCCTTATAGAATAGAATAATAGAATCATAGAATATTAGGGTTGGAAGGGACCTCAGGAGGTCATCTAGTCCAACCCCCTGCTCAAAGCAGGACCAACACCCATTAAATCATCCCAGCCAGGGCTTTGTGAAGCCGGGCCTTAAAAACCTCTAAGGATGGAGAGTCCACCACCTCCCTAGGTAATGCATTCCAGTGCTTCACCACCCTCCTAGTGAAATAATGTTTCCTGATATCCAACTTAGATCTTCCCCACTGCAACTGAAGACCATTGCTTCTTGTTCTGTCATCTGCCACCACTGAGAACAGCCTAGCTCCATCCTCTTTGGAACCCCCCTTCAGGTAGTTGAAGGTTGCTATCAAATCTCCCCTCACTCTTCTCTTCTGTAGACTAAATAACCCCAGTTCCTTCAGCCTCTCCTCGTAAGTCATGTGACCCATCCCCCTAATCATTTTTATTGCCCTCTACTGGACTCTCTCCAATTTGTCCACACCCCTTCTGTAGTGGGGGGGACCAAAACTGGATGCAATACTCTAGGTGTGGCCTCACCAGTGCCGAATA
This sequence comes from Trachemys scripta elegans, assembly GCF_013100865.1. Lineage (NCBI taxonomy): Eukaryota > Metazoa > Chordata > Testudines > Emydidae > Trachemys > Trachemys scripta. The sequence goes on along the minus strand of NC_048298.1, from coordinate 322,304,435 downwards.
GAGGATAATAATCACTTCCCTCAATCTGCTGGCAATGCTCCTACTAATAGAGCCCAATATGCCGTTGGCCTTCTTGGCAACAAGGGCACACTGCTGACTCATATCCAGCTTCTCGTCCACTGTAATTCCCAGGTCCTTTTCTGCAGAACTGCTGCTTAGCCAGTCGGTCCCCAGCCTGTAGCGGTGCATGGGGTTCTTCTTTCCTAAGTGCAGGACTCTGCACTTGTCCTTGTTGAACCTCATCAGATTTCTTTTGGCCCAATCCTCCAATTTGTCTAGGTCACTCTGGACTATATCCCTACCCTCCAGCATATCGACCTCTTCCCCCAGCTTAATGTCCCCTGCAAACTTGCTGAGGGTGCAATGAATCCCATTATCCAGATCATTAATAAAGACATTGAACAAAACCAGTCCCAGGACTGACCCCTGGGGCACTCCACTTGATACCGGCTGCTAACTAAACATCGAGCCATCGATCGCTAGCCGCTGAGCCCGACAATCTAGCCAGCTTTCTATCCACCTTATAGTCCATTCATCCATTCCATACTTCTTTAACTTGGCGGCAAGAATACTGTGGGAGACCGTATCAAAAGTTTTGCTATAGTCAAGCTATATCACATCCACCACTTTCCCCATATCCACAGTGCCAGTTATCTCATCATAGAAGACAATCAGGTTGGTCAGGCATGACTTGCCCTTGTTGAATCCATGTTGACAGTTCCAGAACACCTTCCTCTCCTCCAAGTGCTTCAAAATGGATTCCTTGACGACCTGCTGCACGATTTTGCCAGGGACTGAAGGGAGGCTGACCGGTCTGTAGTTCCCCGGGTTCTCTTTCTTCCCTTTTTAAAATATGGGCAGTATATTTGCCTTTTTCCAGGGGACCTCCCCTGAATGCCAAGAATTTTCAAAAATTATGGCCAATGGCTCTGCAATCAGATCAGCCAACTCCCTCAGCACCCTTGGATGCATGAGATCTGGACCCATGGATTTGTGCACGTCCAGCTTTTCCTAAATAGTCCTTAACCTGTTCTTTCACCACTGAGGGCTGCTCACCTCCTCCCCATACTCTGTTGCCCAGTACAGCAGTCTGGGAGCTGACCTTGTCTGTGAAGATCAAGGCAAAAAAAGTATTGAGTACTTCAGCTTTTTCCACATCTGTCACTATGTTGCCTCACCCATTCAGTAAAGGTCCCACACTTTCCCTGACCTAGTTCTTGTTGCTAACATACCTGTGGAAACCCTTCTTGTTACCCTTCACATTCCTTGCTAGCTGCAACTCCAATTGTGCCTTGGCCTTCCTGATGACACCCCTGCATGCTCCAGCAATATTTTTATACTCCTCCCTAGTCATCTGTCCAAATTTCCACTTCTTGTAAGCTTCCTTTTTGAGTTTAAGCTCACCGAAGATTTCACTGTTAAGCCAAGCTGGTCACCTGCCATATTTGCTATTCTTTCTGCACATCGGGATGGTTTCTTCCTGTGCCCTCAATAAGGATTCTTTAAAATACAGCCAGCTGTCCTGGACTCCTTGCCTCCTCATATTAGCCTCCCAGGGGATCCTGCCCATCAGTTTCCTAAGGGAGTTTAAGTCTGCTTTTCTGAAGTCCAGGGTCCATAATTTGCTACTCTCCTTTCTTCCTCTTGTCAGGATCCTGAACTCAACCATCTCATGGTCACTGTTGCCTAGGCTGCCACCCACTTCTACTTCCCTTACCAATTCTTCCCTGTTTGTAAGCAGCAGGTCAAGAGGAACAGGCCCCTAGTCGGTTCCTCCAGCACTTGTACCAGGAAGTTGTCCCCAACTCTCTTCAATAACTTTCTGGATCGTCTGTGCATTGCTGTATTGCTCTCCCAATAGATGGCAGGATGATTGAAGTCCCCTATTAGAACCAGGGCCTGTGATCTGAAAACTTCTGTTACTTGTCCGAAGAAAGCCTCATCTACCTCATCCTTCTGATCCAGTGGTCTATAGCAGATGTCCACCACAACATCATCCTTGTCCTCTCGCCTCTAAACTTAACCCAAAGACTCTCAACAGGCTTTTCTCCAGTTTCAAACTGGAGCTCTGAGCAATCATACCACTCTCTTACATACAATGCAACTCCTCCACCTTTCCTCCCCTGCCTGTCCTTCCTGAACAGTTTATACTCATCCACGACAATGCTCCAGTCATGTGAACTGCCCACTAAGTTTCTGTTATTCCAATCACATCATAGTTCCTTGACTATGCCAGGACTTCCAATTCTTCCTGCTTGTTTCCCAGGCTTCTTGCGTTCGTGTACATAAACCTAAGATAACTAGCCAGTTGTCCTACTTTCTCAGTATGAATCAGGAAGCTTCCCATCTTGTACCCTCCTCCTTGCGTTTCCTCCCGGGATCCCACTCCCCCACTTACCTCTGGGCTTAGGTCACCATCCCCCGGCGAACCTACTTAAGAGCCCTCCTCACTAAGTTAGCAAGCCTGCCTGCGAAGATGCTCTTCCCTCTCTTTGTTAGGTGGATCCCATCTCTTCCTAGCACTATAGCCCCAGAATATCCCATATAGGCAGTGTCTGTGTGTTCAGCTAAATATATTATTCATATGGCAATTATTTAGGAAAACAAGTTACCTTATTTGTCCCAGAACAAACATTCTACCTTAAATTGGTCAGACTTTACACTGAGGTCCCATTTAAAAATAGTTTATAAAGTGTTAGTAGATAATTCCTAGCTATTTTAATAAATGGTTAATCAACTGTTATAGTTATTAAATCCCAAAGTCAACAGGTAGCTTATAACCATGGGTTGTAAACATCTATAACATCTTCTAGTGAAGTGCATATGACCCCTACTATGAATATCTCTGATATGCTTATAGCAGCTATTCATCATTTATTAACCATTTAGAAACCATTTGTGAATGGACCCTTAATATAAAAAGTGACTGTGAAAACAATTGTTTTGATTTAATTGATTTTTAGTGAACGTGCACTTACATGCAAAATGAAATCAACATATTAAATGTTTAATTTCATCATTTTCAGTAAAGTTATATAATTTCTCTTCCTAATTCACCATTTATAATGGTTAGTGTTTCACTTACCATCATATATGCCTCTCATTATACCTCCATAATTGCTTTTGCCATTGCACAAAACAAAGGTGCAACAATATCAGAAGTACTGCCAACCTCCCCTCTTTACCTGGTTGAATCTCCTCAAATTAGCAACTGATCCTTCTATAAACTAGCTAGATTTCTTTTTTAAAGTCTTGGGGCTATTACCTTATTGATCCTATGAATGACTTCATAAATACCTTTATGAAATCCCAGTGCTAATCAATATCGGGTCCCCAGACAGCACAGTGATGAGCATGGCACAAAAACAGATTAGGAAGAAATATGGACAGGTAACTTCATTTCCAGGCTGGGAAAGAAATTTAGCAAGATGTGTGCATGCATCTTGTAAAAATAGGACTTTGTTTCTATCTTTTCATAAAATATGCTATAACATTTTTCTCTAGTTACTTAATAAATGTACCAAATTGATATATAAACTATATAAATGGGTAACTTTACTCAAGAACTGTCATCGGTTCAGTAATGAGTGGAGTACAGCAGTTGCTTAACAGACCATTGCAACACTGCACAGCCATTTAATAGAGATGGTAAAGAAGCATCTGTTACCTAAATGAAATAGAAGTGGGAATGTAGATAGCCAAACTGTAATTAATCAAACTGGGATTTGGAACAGAGAACTTTAAAGTATTCCTAGACTGCAATGTAAGCCAGGGTTAGTAGAACTCGAATGAGCAGATCCTGGATTTGTTAACTTAGGGCTTGAACATCAACCCTCATTTGTAACCCCAGGCTAGGAATTGTTGAACCCTGGGTCCCAACCTGGGGCTCCAGCCTCTACATTACATTATGTGGGCTCAAGGCCAGTCACTCATATCCAGCTTGCCTAGCACCCTACCAAAATGTGGCTGCTCTAGCCCATTGTTCATGATGCAGTGCGGGAAAATTTGACTGCTCACCAAACTTGACTGTCCAGAGAACAAAGAAAGTCAGCCAATGGGGTTTTCGAATATTTTTGGTGGACTCCCAGGGTCCAGTGGGGGTGTGTCTACACTGCAAAGCAATATGGCTTGAACCCTGGGTTAGCACTATTTGTGCATAGATAGAAAGGGGGTTAGGCTTGAACCTGAATTCAAATCCTGGGCTTACATTGCAGTATAGACTTACCCTTAGAGAAAATTGCCACAGATGTTTTAATGACAAATAGTATGCCTCTCAGATGTACATCTCATCTGTAAAATGGCACCTCCAACAGCACAGTAATACCTAAGACAGTTGAGGTCTAATTCTGGGGTATTGGTGTAGAAAAAAATCTGTACTGAATCACCAGAACCAATTCCTGCAGCCCACAGGCATTCCTTGGACGTTTCTCATCCTTGTAACCTAGCCACACCCTGCTTAGCTTGTGAGATCTAACAAGATCACAGCCAAGATGATAGGGATACAAGAACAGAGCAAACACTTGCCTTGCATTTTTTACGAATTTCTTTTTCTTTCTACTACAAAGGTTTTGGTTCTTCCTTGAATATATAGTGTCATGGCCAAAATAATGAAAAACCAAAAGCAAATCAGGCAAATGGGACTTCAAAGATGATGGCCTGGCATCCTTTCTGAGAATAGCTTCACACCACATTGCAGCAATTCCGCAGGCTTGTACAAAGATCTGCTTCAGATGGTCTAAAATCGAGGGCAACGTACTATGGCCTGACCCTACAAAAGGCTAAACAACTCCTGGAAATACTGAATGCCCTCAAATCCCAGTCACGTCAATGGGAGTTGAAGCTGCTCAACACCTTGCAAAACTGGACCCAGAAGCAGCAAATTACTTAAGCAAGTGCTGAATCCTATGCCTATTATACAAAGCACTTAAGAATATGCTTAACATTAAGTATATGCATATGTGCTGCTTTGCTGAACTAGGGCCATAAACATCAGGCTTTATTAAGGCATTCCAAAAGGAGCAAAAGCAAAGCTGCATGTATAAGCAATTAGAGCTGGACCCTGCTTCCATTCAAGTCAATGGAAAAACTCCCATACTGAAGGATCAAGGCTTTACTGAACTGACTAATGATTCAAACTCACAAGCATATGGAGAATCTTATGTATCTTTTAAGTCCTGTCAACACTTCCCCCACTCAACTGATAGTAATGAGAAGTTTTGCATAAAAACCGGCATGGCCGCAAATGAAACCTAACCGTGTTCTATTAAGACGGCCAAGCCAAAGGGAGCTGATTTGATTTCTTGTCTTGAACTTAGTCTCAGATGCATCCTGTTACAGAGAAGTTTTTATTTAAAAACATCATTAATTTAAAATGTATAAAGGGATTACAATCTTAATAAAGTTTTATTAACTCCCCCTAGCAAAGCAATTCAAATGAATTACCATTTTTCACATTTATTAATTTTCAGGCTTAAGGGTTGCTCTCAATTATTCTAGCACAACATCTCTAAACACAGCAGAGGGGAAGCACAGGCGGAAAAAATGTGCCACAGGAAGAATCATGGTATGGGGTATATATATATTAAAAAAAACCCTCAAAGAAACTTGGAATGTGTATGAACTATGTAACAGTATAACACCCCTGTTATATTCCACTAAACAACTGCAAATGCTGCTGCTAGGTCTTGCCTTTTTTCAAGGCTTTGGGGAGCAGTTAGGGGGACCACAGGTGATGTTAATGGAGCAATAAGCTGGATAAGGGAGGTCATAACGAATTCCGAAGAAAGTTGTATCAGAATTTGTATCTTGAAGAAAAATGGATGGGATCTGAGTATTGAACATTATTTACCAGAGGTGAAATCCTAGCCCCAAATAAGTTAGAGGCAAAACTCCTATTGACTTGAGTGTAGACAGGATTCCACCCAAGGAAAAGAGCGTTGGTACCCCAGATACCTGACCCAGAGACCGGTTATGCCAATGGACAGATTCACACTCACTTCAATAGGCTTTGGATTAAGTCTAAATAAATAGAAATTTGTAGGTTTTAGTCTCTCCCTCTGTAGTCTGCTAGACCAATATTTACCTGCCTTACAGGGATGATTCTTCTTTTTCCTTTATGACGCTTTTCTTGGTGAGGGTTGCGGCGGCAGCATGGCGAGTAGGGAGGACCAGACCTCCTTTTCCTCCGCAACAGGTTCCAGCTCCTCCTGGGGGATTCCTCAGCATTCCCAGGCCAGCTAGGAGATATAATCCCTCCAGCATGTCCTGGGTCAGCCTCGGGACCTCCACCCAGTGAGATGTCTGGTAGAGTTCCATCAGAAGCCTCCCAGAGGGCATCCTTATCAGGTCCCGAACCACCTCAACTGGCTCCTCTTGATCCAAGGAGTAGGGGCTCTACTCCTAGGCCCTCCCAAATAGCCAAGCTCCTCACCCTGTCTCAGAGAGTAAGCCCAGCCACCCTGCGGAGAAACCTCATTTCCACCGCTTGTACCTGTGATCTCATCCTCTCAGTCATTACCCAAAGCTCATGACCACAGGTGAGAATGGGGATGTAGAGAGACCTGTAAACCGAGTGCTTCATTTGAGAACTCAGCTCCCACTTCACCACCATGGATTGGTACGGTACCAGCATCACTGCTGCCGTTGCACCAATCTGCTGGTTGATCTTACACTCCTGCTTGCCAACCCTTGTGAACAAGACCCCTAGATACTTGAACTCTTCCACTAAGGGCAGCTGCTTCCCGCTCCCCCTCGCCCTCCCCTGGAGAGAGCAGCCTTTCTTCCAGGAGAAGAACATGACCTCCAATTTGGAGGTGCTGAGTCTCATCCCAGCCGCTTCACACTCAGCAGAGAAACATTCCTTAACTAACATTTGTAAAGAACTTGGACTCACTTGAGTAAAATGTGCAGAACACCTCTAAGATGCGGCCTTTCCTATCCATCCACAAAGCTAAAACTCTCACCCAGGCTCTCATCATCTCACTTCTCAACTACTGCAGCATCCTTTTCCCTGGCCTTGACAAATGCAATCTTACTCCACTCTTACCCATTCTGAATGCTGCTGCAAAGACCATTTCCCTAGTCTATTGCTCTGACCATGTCACCCCTCTCTTTACATCTCTCCTCTATTCCCCTTTCTCTATTGCATCAAACGTAAGCGGCTTCTCTTCACTTCCTGACCATTTACAGCCTATCCCCACCCTACCTATCACCTCTCACTCACTCTCCAGATGTCAACTCCTGCTTCCGATCGGCCCAGGAGGTCAGTCTCCATCACCCACGCATTACATTTTCAAACAAGTACCTATGTGATGTCTCCCATTCTGCCCCTTGTGTTTGGGAGGACTCCAACATCACAAAACTACTTCAATATCTCCTTTACATCCCTCCTTAAAAACTCTCTTTTGATGTGATGCCTCCAAAAAATTGACAAGAGTTTGGCTGCTGGTGTGCCTAGATAACTGCCTATCATGCTTACCAACACTGTCTCATTGGTTCCTTGTACCCCCCTCCCCACATTTGTCTGTCTGTAGCCATCTCTTGTCTCTTGTTTTACACTTCGATTGTAAGCTCTTTGGGGCAGGATCTAGCCTTCTGTTCTGTTTTTAAATAGCATCTAGCACAATGTGGTCCTGGCCTAGGACTACAGTAATAAAAATGATAAATGGGACAGAACTGGAAATTTAAATCTGGGTATATCTGGAACATAAATTAGGCACACAGTGTGCAAAGGTATGTGGACAGTTGTTCCTGCCTCATTTTGAATATTTGACCCAATATATAGGTTGCTTAGATTACATTAGTACAAGTTATAGAGGTTCACATTATTTTACCTTCCAAATAAACCACGTTTGTCATTATTACAGAATACTTGCAACACCACGGCAAATTAATAAACAGATCTCCAAGTAGTTGTTTGGTCTTTGTAAGGCAAAATACTGTATCTTACATTTTAATTTAAACTTCAAATAATTAACCTAAACTCTGAAAGCACTGTGCTCAGAAAACTTGTAATTTTTGACAGCATTTCAATATCCTTAGTCTTTTTTCACAATACACAGAGCAACAATTGAATAACATAGGAGTCCGCCTTGGTTTGGACACATTTCCAGACCTACAATATGCATTGCTTTCACGATTTAAAGTGTAACAAAAGGTGACATCTGGCATGTGAAACTGGAAATCCCCGTGTGTTCTCCTGACATTGAAAAGGACGATGTTTTCATTAAAGAAAACAGCAACCACCTAGACATCAGCTTTTTGAAAACCCAGTGGGTCCAATTAGCTTCATATATTTCTTTTTACATCAGATGTCAAAGCACTAATATTTTAATTCAATTTATATTAGGGTCTTTATTTTGAACGGCTTGTGCTCAATTTCTATCAGATTGACTATGCAATTCTTTCTTTTCAATATCAAGCACTGCTTTTTTCTTAGACTATGCACAGTGGCTTTTAGAGGTTTTCCCCCCCTTTTTATAGAATCCGCTTTCTTTAGGGTATTTATTGGTACAATGTTTAAGTTATAATAAAAGGTTTGCTCAAAAACCACATGGAATCAATTACCTTCATATTTTATTTTCACAGAACGATTCCAAATTATTATTTCAGTGCAAGTTCTAGCAAACATTTTGTTTTGAAACATCTCCACTAGATTTCTTTCTTATTGATTGTGCAGATCTTTCCTTTCATATTTTCCCTAGACCATAAAGATTATCTTCTTTCCCTTCCAGACAGAATCAGATCTTTTTAGAGAGACATGTACTAATCTGCAATATAGAGGTGGAAATTATTCATTTCAGAAGCTATCTAGTAGGATTTTAAAGCATCATACAGGAGAAGCCTGCCTGGGAAATTTCCCAGAATGTTACATGGCTTCCTGAAATAAGGAAAAAAAAATATTAAACAATACCACCCTGCCCCACCCCTTGCATTTATACGATACAATTTCCAAGTAGGATACAGTGTGTATGCCGACAAGAGCGTGTGTGTACCTAATGCATCTTCAAACCCACAAATCTGTGTACACAAAAGGTAAAAGAAATTCTCTCCTTTTGCAGAAGGACCTCGGGACATAAGCAGGACATAATTGGGACATAGGCTTTGTTGGCTCTCTGCACACAGGGAAATTGGCACTCAATCTGTGTGTACCAATGGGTGCACAATTACCCAGCCCGCATACAGGAATTTGGAGGTGGTGGACCTGCTGTGATTCTTAACACAGGTGGCTTGGGATGGGTTTCCTGTGTTTCAATTTACATTTTTATATCCGAAAAGCAGAATGCTTTAAAATAAGGAGTTGGATTCTCTGCTAATGTCTCAAAGTGTATGTCTACGCTGCATCTGAGAGGTATGAGTCCCAGCCCAGGGAGACAGACTCATGCTAGAGCTAGCATGCTAAAAATAGCAGTGTGGACATTGCATCACATGCGCCGGCTCGGGCTAGCCACTCAAGTACAGACCCGGAGGGGGAGGGGAGGGGTTAAGTGGGCTTGGATTCAAGTGGCCAGCCTGAGCTTCCGCCAGTGCTGCAACGTCCACCCTAAGTTCCCTGTAAGCTGCGCGGCCGCCCAGCAGCCTATTTAGTGCAGTGCAGGCACTTAGGGAACCAGCCCAGGAACCTGCCATGGCCAGGGGGAGGGGCGCCTCTCCCCTCCCTCCACCTAGCCTGGTCCCCAACCTGCCACGGGAGGGGTGCTCCTCCCCTCCCCTCCCCCAGCCCCAACTCACCCTGCAGCTTGGACTTGCCATGGCCCGGACCCAGGCGTGACCGGATTGGGTCCAGACGCGGCCCCAGGTGCAGCTGGATCGGGCCCAGGCGCAGACCTAGGCAAGGCTGGGGCGGCGTGGCACGGCACAGCCCCGGAGGTGCCTGGGCTGGCCCCAGGTGCAGTCGGCACGGCCCAGGCAGCCCTCCCCCGGCCCGGACCTGCTGGGTCCAGGGGAGGGGCGCCTATCCTGCAGCCCCAGTGCTCCCGTGGTGGGGGCGGGCGCCTCTCTCCCCCAGCCCAGGTGCTGCTGCAGGAAGAGTGCGCAGGGGGGAGTCCTCCAGTAGCCCTGGAACACCCCAAACCCCTGATCCCCGGCCCCACCCCAGAGCCTGCATCCCCAGCCCTTCACACCCTGCATCCAACCCTCTGCCCCAGCCCTGAGCCCCTCATCCCTGGACCCACCCCAAAGCCCACATCGCCAGCTAGAGCCCTCACACCCCTGCACCCCAACCTTCTGCCCCAGCCCTGAGCCCCCTCCCACACTCCAAACCTCTTGGCCCCACCCTCACCACCTGAATTTTGTTATGTGCACCAATATGAAGCTGATGTGTCACACATCACCTCCATATTGGTGCACATAACAAAATTCATTCCGCACCCGGGAGGGAAAAATTAGAGGGAACCCACTTCTGTTTTTAGTGTGCTAGCTCACACTGAGCTAGTGCAAGTCGATCTACCCAGGCTAGGAATCACATCCTCCCAGTTGCAGTGTAGACATACCCAAAGTGGCTGGAGAGGATTGGTAAAGAATCTTCTCTCCTGTGTCAATTGCCCACAATCCCTGGCCATACGATGAAGGAGGGAGTGTGCCGGGGGCACGGACATAATGGAGAGAGCATCAAAGAGGGTGTGGAGTAGCAGCTTTGCTACACCCAGTTCTCCAGCCCTAATCTGCACAGGGGCTATATGGCTGTGATGGGATGTACCTACCCTGTACTGGTTCAGCAGGGGTTAACCACACAACGTGGGTCAAGGAGGATATGCCCCATTGCCCCTGCTGGGCTTGCTCCAGCTGGAACTCCAGTATAAATGACTAGCTCAGCTCAGTCTGGCTGGAAGCTGAGGGAGCAGATGTGTGTTGCAGGCTCCTGCAGAGACTGCTAGATCTCCAAGACACAGAAGCCAGCCGGACTGAGCTCCAACTGACTCCCAGCCGCCCGCCACTACTGATGGAAGAGAGACAGTGGAAGCCTCAAGATGGCCAGACTCAGAAGAAAGGGTAGGAAGTAGCCCAGGTGAACTAGACATTGATCCAGCTGTGGAACTGGGGATGGACTTAGCATGTTTTGCAAGGACCCCTGCTGATCCTGTGGTGGATACACCTGCCACAGACAAGGCCCTGGGCGAGTAAGGAGGACCTGGGTCCCTCTATCCTGGGTGCCACCCAACCCTGGATGGTGGCCTACTCTCCTCCGGCCACTAGGCTGTTCTACCCCACTAGGAGGGCAGGTGCCACGGACTCTGACCACTAGGTCGTGCTGCCCTGGGAGCCATGTGAGAGATTAGGCCACTCAGGTCCTGAATCCCCTGCCTTAATTCCCCCACAATTCCTCCTGATGGGGGTACCTACCCAGTTACAATGGTCCTGAGTTTGGGAGCCACAGTTCCACCCTCTCCAATCTGTCTGACACAGCAGGCCAGAGTGGAATATTAAGGCCAAAATGTTCACTCATTCGCGGTCAATGAAATCCTCATTCATTTGTATTTATTGATACCAGAACATTTAATAAATTAGCCCCCAATCCTCCATTAGTATCCAATAGCACAGCTATCAATGAGACTCCACATAAGTGCAGGGGCTAGCAGATCCCAGTGCAGTGTTGGGGCTCAGATACCAGTGTAAATACAGAGGTAGACAGATCGAAAGATAACTTTAGAGAGAAAGTGGCCTTATACCTAACTAAAGGTGAGATTTGCAAAGATGCTTAGTGCTGGCCTAACTGCTTCATTGCTAAAGCTTTCATTGAAGTTAATGGGAGTAGAGCTAGACCAATGCTGAATGCTTTTGAAAATCCCACCCTTCATTGGCCAAGGCATGATCCTGCACCAGCTGGGAGGCAATCGGTGTTTGACTGCTAGCTTCTCTCACACCTGCATTGATTCCTTCATAATTGAATGACACTGCACAATATTTATTCAATGTACTTAAACAGAGAACCAAAATTCTCTATTACTGTCTTTATAGTAGGCAGGTAGCAAGACTTTAGTCCATCTACTTTTTGCAGTAAAAAGGTCTGTAAAAGCCTGTATATGAACTGCATGAATTAAGACGCTTTTGTTCTCTCAAAGTAGTACAGGTCTGTTGCACATTACGCGCATTTAACATGCATGAGTTCAGCTTTACCCGCTCGACAAAAACAAAAAACACAAAACACACACACACACACAAAAAAAATAATTTAAATACTGTTCCTGTAGTGCGAGTGATTCTACCCGCCATTACACTCAATGTAATTTTGACTATATGCGGTTTTCGCTTTACGCGCTGACCGCGGAACGTAACCCCAGCGTAAGATGAGACAGAGCTGTATGCATATTTTCTGTACCAAAATTTTTGGTTCAATATTCTTAATGTTATATTAATTTTGTTTCCTGAGAGTTTTTTTATTGCCTCTTCACAGAATGTGTCTAAAATGTTCCTGTGATTAAATGTTACATATAATTTAATTTAATTATAACAAGAAATCCAATATTCTGTTATTTCCTTATTACTTTCCTAATTACATCAGATATTCTCCTAAACTGCCTGAGAAATGTTTTGCTCTTCCACAACATTGTCTCATCAGTGTTGCCTAAATAAATAAAAGTTAAACGAGCAAAACATTTACATCTTTAATAGTGTCGGCCTTTTGAGAACAGACTAGTATAACTTGTCTCTCTGAAGGCTAGATTCAGATATAATATAGGGATACCAGAAGGTTTCCTTGGGCATCTGCAAACGCATGTAGGAATCTGAAAGCTGAGGTGTTTATATTGAATCCAGTCCTGAAAAGAGATGTTGAAGGTGGTTGAGGGGATGGCAATTGGATTTAAAATCTCTCCTTTGTATATTATTTACTGATGTATTCAGTGTCATGGTGATTGTCCATTTCCTACAATAAATTATAATTTAGTTTTAAAATAGCCAACAGTAGCAATGCATTTTTCCCTGTTATGGGAACTCATAATCCCCTGTATTACGATGCTTGGAACCCACACTGGAGTTTCTGTCTGTCACACAGCCTGACCACTTCTCCTTAGCAGCAACAATACTCTGTTCTATCAGTGTAATCACTGTCCCCTGCCTCTGCTGGCCAGGGCCGCCCGGAGGGGTGGGGGCCCCACAGGGGCCCCCACGAGAGATTGTCGGAGGCTCCCCCCTGCCTCCGCCCATCCCCCGGCGCCTCAGCGCGCCGCGTCCAGGAGCGGCCCTGGACAGCGCTGCAGCGGTGTGGCTCGGGCGGGGCCTGAGGTCCTCCTGCTCAGAGCCGCATGGTAAGGGGGCAGGGCTGCGAACTCCAGCGGGCCGAGCGGCAGGAGTTCCTGGACGCGGCTCGCTGAGGCTCTGGGAGAGGGGGAGGCGGCATGGTAAGCCCCTCTGAGCCAAGCACCCCCCAGCTCCAAGCCCAGCCTCTCTGAGGTGGACACTTCCCGATTCCATCCCCCCCTCCCCCAGCCCTGACCCCCAGCCCCAAGCCCAGCCCCTCTGAGCCGGACACCCTCTGACCCCATCCCCCCCATAGCCCTGACCCCCAGCTCCGAGCCCAGCCCCTCTGAGCCGGGCACCCCCCGACCCAGAACCCAGCTCCTCACCCAGCCCTGGGCAACAGTAGCATCACCCCCAGGCAGCAACAGCCCATTAGCACCAACCATCACCATCACCCAGCGACAGCCCATTATGTAATTGCAAATGTATACATACCATTAAAGCATTTAATATTTTTAAATAATGTAGTTCATGTATTTTCAAATTATTAAAAATTAATTTTTGAATGTATTTCACTGGTTACTTTTTACATTTCCAAATATATGTTACTATAGTATTGCAACTTTTTTTTTAATGGAAGGGGCCCCCAAAATTGCTTTGCCCCAGGCCCCCTGAATCCTCTGGGCAGCTCTGCTGCTGGCATCACCAATTCAGACACTTGACGCTCACGAGGCCAAATTCTATGCTGAGTCAATGCCATTGACCCCCATTTAGGATTGCACACGGTATACAAATAAGTGCAGAAATCAGCCTGCAATCTTTAGACTCCAATTCAAGTTTTTCCCACCTCCAACAGTTACACATGATTCTTGGCTATTTGAACTAACACTGAAGAATAAAAGATAGATGGGAATCTAACCAGCCAAGAAACCAAGCAGTACTGCCAATACTGAGACATTTGCAAGTTTGAAAAAATCACATCATAAAATATTTTATCTGTTGCGTTAGGATTCACCGGCAGCTGCCACTGAGAACTTTGCTGTGCTAAGAAACAGATCCTCATGCAGCTGCTTTGCATCGATAAAAACCTTGTTTTGTGTTGCTTTGCATTGCTCAAGAAAGCATCTTACCTCTAAAGCAAACATTATTTTCTGGCAAAGCAGCTAAAAAAATAAATAAAATCATGAAAATTTTGTCCCGGTTTTCCAACTGGAATTTACAACAAAAAATTTGCAACCAGCTCTGTGAGGTTGTCCAAAAGTGGGGAAGATATCATAATTTTCCTATTTTTCATCAAAAACATATCTTGATCACCATTTTCTGATCAGTGCTACTTAGTTTTCTTTTCCAATCCTGAAATGCTGAGTTGCTGCAGAAGTGGAGAACTACCAATCAAGAAGGAAAGGCTAGATGATAGATAGAAATCTAACCATCCAAGAGACCAACCCAAGGATAGGTGGGTGGGTGGAATGTAGGATGCTGGAAGAGGAAGACTATGACAAACAGAATTACTGGTAGGTAATTTCCTCTTCTCATATGTATAATCTTCTCCCATTTTACAATGCAAGCTTTGCACTAAATAGGAGTAGCAAGCAGTAAGACTCAGGAGGAGGAGGAGGAGGAGGAGAACTACACTAATCATTATGGATGAATTTTTCTGAGTACAGGGGAGAGAGGTAAAGCATACAGCTAGCTAACTGCCCACAGGGCTTAAAGGATCTCTCAACTAGGCCCCAAGATCATAGAATATCAGGTGGGAAGGGACCTCAGTAGGTCATCTAGTCCAACCTCCTCAAAGAAAAACCAGACAGATTTTTGCCCCACATCCCTAAATGGCCCCCTTGAGGATTGAACTCACAACCCTGGATTTAGCAGGCCAATGCTCAAACCACTGAACATATTCCTCCCCCCATTCAAGGGACATGAGTAAGAGGAGTTAACATCATCCTGTCAAACTCTATGGTTTAACCTGACAGACAGATGTAAGTGTGTAAAATCCAGGTTAAATATCAGCAAGAAGGAAGGCGGAAGATAAAGAAAACTCCATGACCACTGGAGGAGCGAATGGATATAAAACCTGTTCTATCCCAATACATGTGGCAAAAACAGAAATGCCAAAATCTAGGCCAAGCTCAGGCACTCCAGGCTCCTCTGATTATGCAGCAGGTGTAATTTCAAAGCGAAAGGAATATAGAGAAAGAGAATAGGCTGGTTTATATGGTAAATTCTTCAGTGAATTAGACACTTAGAACAGGGCAGATCAAAATGAACAAAAATCATTGAATGCATAACTGACTTGTAACGGGCCCACAAAGACAAGGGGCACTTAACATCTAGCATAGCTAAGTAGAAATCCTTTGCTACACAATATTTAATACATTACAAAGAAAGGTATCCATAAACCATTTCCACACACTGAAGGTGAGCTGGGTAAGTAAAGGAGACTAACCAAGGCAAAAAGCCATCATCCCTCTGGAGAAACTCCCTTGTTGAATCAGCAAGAAATTCTCTCTCACAATCAGGGTCTTTTGATGGAAAGATCCTCTCCTGAACTGACCTACCCAGAGCAGAGAAGGTTTCCCTGATAGGCAGTATCTCTGGGGCACAATAATGGGAACAGCTAAAGAGGTTAGAAATCCAGTAGGCTTGAGGCTCTACAGAAGGCAGAAGACTCTCGCTGAGCCTAGGTGCCAGAGAAGCTGTAGGACCTCCTCTGAAGACCACTGTGAGCAGATGGGAACTGAGCTCTCCATGTTAGTGGGAGGTAAAGGCAAAGGGCCTCCAGCAGTTCCATCAGTAGTCAGACTACCTCAGTTCCATAGTTTCAGTATCTTGCTGATAGCCTCTTGCCTGGAGAGGAAGATGCAAAACCAGCAAGACAAAAATGGATGGGATCCATATCCACTGAAAGCTGCAGTGAACCAGAAGTAGGGTATCAGGCTGTGGGTGATCAGGCTTAGTGGTCGAAATGAAAGTTCAACCTACTGGTCAGAGCTGGGTCCAGCAGGGCAGAGTCCAAGAGAAAAGTAATGTTCAATACTGGAGGGACATAAGCCGAATCCCAGAGCTGGGGGGTAAACCAAGGTCACAGTCAGAAGGTGTAGCTTAGAGTCAGAGCTGGCAGTCAGAAGCTGAAGGGTTAACCAGAGTCCGTCACAGTCAGAAGGCGTTGACGAGGGTCCAAAGCCAGTACAGGTACAAGCTGGGGTTGGGACTGGGACTTGAGCAGAAGCAACACTAGGAGCAAGCTGGCCTTGATCCTCAGCTCTGGTGTCAGGGGCAACACCAGTAAATAAAATGGCAAGAGAAGAGCCAGATCTACTGGACCTCTAGAGGAAGTTTCTGGAGGTGACATAGGCCGAGGGATGAACCCAGAGAGCAGTCCATGCATAAAAGCTGATGGTGCTACCAGAGAATTCCACCACATCCAATTATTACAGCCCTGAGTAGCTACTTGACATCTTAGTTGCCCTTCTCTGAATATCCTCCAACAATTTTTCTTTCCCAAATAGTGAAGGGCCCACTATGCAGCATTCCAACCTCAGTCTTGCTAAGGCTGTACATAACAGCATCATTATTCCTAAGTAGTATAGTCTGCATGTCCTAGGATAGAATTTCTCAATCTTTTCAGGTTGTTGAGCCCTTTTAAAGCCAAAAATATTCAGGACCCCTTTATATTTACTGTAAAAGTAAGCGGAAAATAATGATTCACTGAGAAAAGTGATATAATCCTATAGAATTTGTTTGTGTTTTCAAGAAGTTGACAGACAATATCTGACCTTGAAGGGGAAGGGTGTGCAGAGAGTGGAGAAGTGAGAGTTTCTTTGTTTTACAATGCAATACATTTTTCAAAACCTTCTGACCCTCGAGATTGCCCTTCCTCACCTGGGGGGTCATTACCACTAACTGAGAAACTCTCATAGGATAATGTTACTATAAGAAACTGAACCAAATGCGGGCCTGATCCTGTGCAATTACTGTCATCACAGTGATGTCATATCCTTCCTCAATGTGAAGCCATGAAGGAATAAGGATGGATGAGGTAACTATTTGCAGGATTTGGTCCAGCATATGAGCTTATCTCCCCTTTTTATGGTCCAGTGGATTGAGCAGAGGCCAGGGAGAAAGGAGATCAGGTTTCCCACCTCTTTCACTGATTCATTGTGACAATTTGAGGAAGACATTGAATTCTTCCCAACCTGGGGAATGGGATAAAAATGCTTCTCATATCTAGGTGATGTGAGGCTTCATTAATGTTTGTGATGCTCTTTGTGATCCCTTGATAGAAGCCACTCTACAGTGCAAAGTACTATCCTTGCTCATTTTTCTGTATTACTGTTTTTTGAGCAGTTGTCTCCCTTTATATTTTTTGATTATTTTGCTCCAGGTATATTATTGGACATTTATGCATATTAAAGCTCATCTCCTTTTTACTTCCACTAACCTCTTTAAACTTGCCAGATCATTCTGCAGTTTCAAGCCAATCACGCTGGACTTTACTATCCTTCCTGGCCTGATATCACCTGAGGTTTTAATGAATATGACATTTACATTTCCCTCCTTGTCATTCAATATTTAATATATTGAAAGGAACAAGTCCCAAGATAGATTGCTGAATTTTTGATACTTCACTCCATTTGAAACAGTCTGATTAAAAACTTCACTGCTTGCAATCTGTCAGCCACCTTTTTTAAAATCCATACTAAAGAACTTTTATTTATGCAGTATTTTTCTAAATTTTCTGTAGGTCAAATTCTGGACCCAAAGAAGTTAGTGGGAAAAATCTCATTGATTTCATTGGGACTAAGATTTGGCCGTAGGTGATTTGAAAATTACTTTATGAAGCACTTTTCTCTACCATATGACCTTTGTTCACCACAGGATGTAGTGATTAAAATCACCAATTTTAATCATGATTTAAATCTTCTTTTTGTATGTGTCACAACCTGGTATCTAGATAGTTCAACCATCTACCTACGGCATCATTGAAGGGGGCCAGGTGTGTAGTCCACTCTCCAATCTTGTAATTGAGCACTCCTTTATCACATGTTTGACCATCTGCATCACTGCCCCACAGTCACCTGAGAGGATTGGGGTAAACCAGATTTCTGCATTGTAGCAGAAACTCTGGCCGTTCCAGTCAGCAGTCTGTTAAGCCTAGTCCAGGATCTGTGCCCCAGGTTGTAAACTGGTGGGTGTAAATTAGGGCTTCTGAAGTTCGTCAGAATGTGTCTGTCTCTTCCAGAGGTGTTGTCCCTCTGCAAGAACACAGCTGCCAGCCCTGATATGCCATTGTTCATCCGAGACTGGCAGTGGACCGTAGCACTGGGCATGAATGCATGAATGGCTGCTGCAAAAGGATTTTGTGACGTTAGATATGGCACGTCAGCAGGAATTGGAGGTGCAGACATTTTATTTTGGAGATGAGCTGATCTTCTTGTGGGAAGTGTGCATGGCTTATTTGCACCTATTGGAACCACTGTCAGCCTTGTGTGCAGAAGGCTGTTTCCAACCGTCATAGTCCTCCATGCGGTTTTAAGGGTGATGGCATCTCATGGAAGTTTTGGGGGAAGATACATCAGCCAACACATATAAGACAGCTGCTAATGAGAGAGGTGGCTGTATTCAACTCTGAATCAATGAGACGCATATGCTGACTTCTGCCCGAAAGTACTGCAAATATTCCGCTGGAGCAAATACCAGTGCCAGTCTCTGACTGAGACTTGTAGTACATTTGCTTCTGCTTATCAAGAGGTTCCTGCTAGCTTCTGGATCAAGGCAGTGCAGGAGGGTGATCTTTTTCTTTAAATCTTGTAGATAGATTTAGATACGGTCCAGTTTTGACTCCTAAATAAGTGACAACTGTCTGGAAAGGGAGTGGACGATCTTCAACATAAGGGGTTGATTGGCCAGGCGATTGTATAGATGTAAAGTTGTGGTGAATAACTCGATCTTGGATGGACTGCCCTCATCTGAAGCCAGCCTGAACAAAGGGCAATTGCGGTTTAATAACCTTGTTGATGCGCATCAGAATCAGTATCTCCATACTCTTGTACGTGACACAAAGGAGAGAGATGGGTGGATAGCTCTTGGGACCTCCCAGCAGTGTTCATGGTTCCAGAATGGCTATGGCCTTTGCCTTGTGCAGGATTTTTAGATCAACAGCTCTTGGAATCTTCCAGCAGTTTTCCTAGGGATGCAGTTGTCTTAGAAATATCAATTAAAGAACTAAAGCAGCCAGCTTTTGGGCCTACGTGAAATAGGGACTCTATATGGACATAATCCAGGCCAGAAGCCTTTCCTGTTTTCATAAAGATCAGTAGTGTGCCGTAGAACTTATCTGAAAAAGGAGACTCAGCTTTGAATCTGCACAGGAGCTGGCCAACTCTGTAACAGTAGTTTTGACTTACCCAAGTTCTGTGTACGGCCTTGGGGTGGGATGTAACAGCATTTCTGGTGAATGAAAACTCCTTTGTGCTGAGGATGGTGTCTCCAGAAAGTCTTTTGATGGTCTGCCAGGCTTTCTGGCTAGAATGATTAAAATCCATCTTTGTCAGTGTCTCTTTCCATTGATTACGTTTGATTTGAACCAGCAGTTGAATGAGTTCCTTGCTCTTATTAATGGCTTCCTATTTGTTACCAGCGAATCTGAACTTCTGATAGAGCTTACTCTCCTCTGATGACCAGCCTGGGATATACTGTCAGCGACAGCCTCTACGGATTGGTTTCTTAGCAGCTGCCTGAACTGATTTGTAGAAAATTTGACAGGGCATATATACCATCTTTTGATGGTGTCCTCTGTGAGTGGTGCAAAGTGAAACAAAAGCAGACAAAATGCAGAATGCAGACTCACGTTCCAAGCAAAAATCAGCCTGAAAGAGATGTCCTTTGAAGGGGCACCTTTCAGGGCCAGCATCGCAAGCACTAGCCTTGGGGCCAGTTCTCAAAGATGCTGCAATTCAATATCAAGGGGATATTGGCAGCAAAAAGGGATATCCTTCTCCACCTAGCTACAACCCGCAAACACATGATCTTCCTCCAGGAGACGCACTCCATTACTGATTTTTTAAATTCAACGGGCAGGAAACGTTGATTTAAATAATCAATTTTAATCGTGTTTTGCATTTCTACATTTTTAGTTATTTTCCTAAAGAAAAGCTGACTCATTAGTTGATAGCCACTAAAACATGTTTATTTGCAACGAAACATAGCCTTTTCATTAAATTTGGTGTTGGTTAACCATGAGGATACACTATATCTATACATATTTATTTAAAGTGATATTGCTTAACTTACATTCATGCAGATGTTTACTTTTTTATTTTAGAAAATGGATAAAGATGCATTCCTTATTTACTAGATGATGGTTATTTTTTTTGTAACTTGTGATTTGTGCCACGCTGTTTGGATGGAATTTCAAATTCAATTAAGAATGCATAAAACAGCAATTTTATTCATTTTAGTTAGTTAATTAAATAAAACTACCTTAAATGTGCTGGAAACTTAAAAAAGTTTATCAAAACATGTTTTGTATTTAAAATTAACTGATTAATTAAACAAAGAAAATGTTATCCATAGTTAGTGACGCAAACTGATTACTTCTCATCACTATGTCCTTCAAGATTTTAGAAACTAGAAGATCTCATTCCCTCACACCTAGGTTGCTCATAAAGAAGAAGAAGAAAACAAGCTTTCCTGCTTTTTTCAACTCCCAGTTGGTTTTGTAACTTTGAATGAGCTAGTCATTGTACTGAAAAGTTGAATTAACTGAAATAAAGAAAATATTCCTTCTGCAGCTGCAGAGGAAGAGGCTACTGCTGTCAAAAGCTGGCTTCACACTTCAACAAACTCTGGTTCCAGATGCTTAGGCAGCGACTTCCACCCGTTCAGTGGTTTGACTTTCAAACTTGGCAGCAAATGTATACCACTTAATATTTCTGTATTTAATTTAAAGGATTTTAATAGATTACAATAAATTTAGGCCTTAACATGGATTGCCAATTTCACATTTAATTTTAAATAAGTATTTAAAAATATATTTAAATTTACCTTAAATTAAAAATAAATCCGATTTAAATACAAAATTCTGATTTTTTAAAATTACAAATCAATTTTTAGGCACCCTGGTCCACCAAATTGTACTTAATAAAATCAGCTATAAATAAATTATTATTATTGTCCTGGCAGTAGCACACAAGGACTGCAAACAGAGAGGGGGCACCAATACCCAAAGCAAAACAAAACACATACACACACACACACACTAAAAAGGCGGTCTCTTCTTCAGATAGCTTACTACCTGTGCATCAGTTATGAGCTGACTTTTATGAATCCATGTTGTTCATTATGAATCCAATGTGTCCCTCCTATTCCTTTCTCTTCGGTGGCATCCCCTTGCTATTTCAAATTTTAGTTCAAATTTTTTACTTTGATCAAAAGCTTTTTGGGACTGTCTTTTTGTTCTCTCTTTCTACAGTACATAGCACAATGGGGTCCTGGTCCATGGCTCAGGCTCCTAGACATGACAGTAATACAAATAAATAATAACAATAAAATATTTTAAATAAAGTCAGACTAACAGGTTCATCATTTTGTCGCTGCCCCTTTGTAGACTCGGAGATCGTATTTACCTTTTTCCTAATTGTTATACACATGACCTCTTTGCCAAGACGTCAACATGTATTACTAATGCTATTACTATTATTTCTATTGTGGCAGC
The DNA here is from genome assembly GCF_013100865.1 of Trachemys scripta elegans. Classification (NCBI taxonomy): domain Eukaryota; kingdom Metazoa; phylum Chordata; order Testudines; family Emydidae; genus Trachemys; species Trachemys scripta. The sequence goes on along the minus strand of NC_048298.1, from coordinate 322,282,540 downwards.
ATTTAAGGGTCCCCAAACATAGACCAGGGCCTCATTGCACTAGGCACTGTGCAAACATTTAACACAAAGATGAATCTGCCACAGAGGGGGGAAGGATATTTCAGTGATTATGGCACTAAATCCAAGCCAGAAGAGAACCAGGTTCAATTCCCTGTTCTGCCACAGACTTCCCCTGTGACCTTGGGCAAGTCACTTACTTTCTCTGTGCCTCAACTCTCCATCCGTTACATGGAGATAATAGCACTGCCCTATCTCACAGGGGTTTTGTGAGGACATATATGTTAAAGGTTGTGAGATGCTCAAATACAACAGGAATGAGGGCTGTATAAGTAACTTAGATGGATAGAGAGCTCACAATAAGTCAATGGGGGGGGGGAGGAAGGAGAAGCTAACAGTACACATACATGTGTTCCTATAAATTAATAGTTATAAGTGATCACCAGCCTAACTGATAAGGTGGTGGTTCTGTACATTTTGATGGGGAATTCTTGCCAAGTGCCAGAGACAGCATGGGAGAAAGTGTGAAGACATCCGTGGGAAAAGCTAACACGTATGCCATTTTCTCTACTAATTCATTTGGAATTCTTGAGTGTTTCTCACATGGCCATGACAAATTTTACCAGTAATAATGATGATATGATACTTGACTCAGGAGCATCTTTTGTTAAAATTATTTTCTTTTTCAGAAGCAACGTCTCTTGAGTGTTGCATCCACAAAAGTTGCTCAATAGGGAAGGGGTTTGGGAAAATAGCTCTCAAAAATTTTAGTAAGAAGAATCATCTTCTTGGACAACCTAAAATGGATATAACAGGAGGAACAGCTATCAATTTTAAAAACAGAAGTAAAACGGGTAAAGTAACAAAATGTTGGTGTTGGGGTCCGTTTACTCAACAAAGCAAGATGCTTTCCCTTACACTAAAGGCTTTACATGTGGAGCCCAAAACATTAGATTTAAGGGCCCAAACATTCTGGAGCAATACAACTACTTTGCTATGGTAGCATAATCTGACTGCAGATCCAACCGAATTACCAATGGGGGATTACCCACTGTAAGAGGTCTCCTCTGCTGATGTCTAGCTGATACAATCACACATTTGCACCACCCCCTCCAGGGGTGCTGTGCAGTCACTGCATGTAGCTGAGGATCTGCTCCAATAAGGACAACGGTTTCAAAAACGGGATCATGATGCCAAACAGCCACGTGAATCTCAAGGATCCAGCTATTAACAAAGCGGGCAGTTAGATTAGGTTGTTTAATAATGTGAAAACAAAAGCCATATGAACAAAGAGCAAAATCCTGCCTTGACTGGCACACTGAAAGGGAGCAGAGAGAAAGCTCAGTGCCACAGGAATGTGACTGGCCCACGGCCCAATTCTATGGGGAGAGGCAGGGAACACTGCCTTGACTCAGATGCACTTTGTTGTCCTTCTGAGTAGGAACCAGATGCTGACCAGCATTCTGCTGGCTAGTGCTTGATGCTAATGGGAGCACATGTGCTAGCCAGCTTGGAGGGCTAGCAGACACCCTGACCTAGAAACTACTTTCCATTGAGGACACAGAGATCAGGCAGGTAGACTAGCCCAATATGCTGCTGCTACTTGTGCCGGGCAAAGAGGATCCTCTCCTACACCTCCTTGTGCATCAACACAGCAAAAGGCAGGCATCCACTCCATGTCAATCAATACCTATAGCATATCATTATTTTTCTGAAATATAACTGCAGCACCCAGTGACCCCTAGTGTACAATCAGGGCCCTGTTTGCTAAACAAGCTCATTAAAATTGTTTTCACCACACAAAATAAAACTGTTCCTTCAAATTCAGTCACCTTCCCCATTAAATGCTTAAAGGGTGATACACAAACCCAGACTTCTGTCTTTTTGTCTAGGGCAGCATGAAATGGAGTGTCACTCTGCTCCCTTTCAAATAAGTTGGACTCAACTCAAAACTACAAAACTTTTTCTTCTTAAGTTCACTGCCAAGTTCGAGGCCACATGAACTGGGGCCAACTTTCACATACATGTCTCCTTTGAACGAAACAGGGTCAATCCAGAGGCCAGCTCAGAATGATTGCTCTATGTAAGGAAAGCTTCCTCTTTGTCTTCCTTTCATTTAAAGATAGCAAAAATATTTCGGCCAATGTCTTAATATACTTTTCCGGTCAGCTGTGATCCATTAATATGGTAGCACTTGCTCTCCCTGCCCAGACAGGAACAGAGACACAGACATTGAATAACTTAGCTGTTGTCAGCCTTTAACTAATGGGTTTTGAGACTTTATTTATAGACTCTTCTAGTATGATGTGATAGCATTTTAGCCATAGACAGTAACAATACAGAAAGGATGGTTTTGTGATTAAGGCACTGGACTGAAACTTAAGACTTCTGAGTTCAATTCACAGCTCTGCAAGAATGTCTCTTATCCCAGGATGAATCTAGTTCCCAATTCCTGGGTTTGGACAAAGTAAACAGATGCTCTATGTGTCACTTTTCCTGTAGGCGCTACTGATATAGGAATTCACTCCATGCCCAGCCCCAACCCTGTGTATCTGGATTCCCTGGAAGTTTTTGCAATGATGGGAGAGTTCCATGGTAGATTTTCAGGCTCACACAGCATCACTGAACCTTTATAATCCACAAATAGCCAGAACATCAGTTTTATGACTCATCCAGAAAGATAATAATGTTGTTTCAGCAAGAAGATTCACATTATCTCCCTCATACATGTTAAAAATACACATCATGTTTAAATTTGTTTACTCTCACATGGTGTAAAAATATAGAGGGGCCAATTCTGACATACTTAATTGTCCCTCACTCTGCAGGAAGTCCAAACTGACAGCCCATGTGCTGCAAAATTGCCACTGACCACATCCATTTCTCTATTTTCCCTAACCATATAAAAATTTCTGCAGAGAAAATGTTATAGATTTTGAGCTTTCCACCAGGCAAATGTCAATGTGTTTATTTTGCACAAAATCTTGAAAATAACTGGAGACATTTCAAATTCTGTATGGGAGGGTCCTGAGATAAGTTAACAGCTTTAAATGACTGTCCTAGGAGCTGCAGAACTCTGTAAACAGGAGCAATATGAGGATAATTCAGAAATAAAGTGTTTCACAAGGAACTACTGTGAAAGGAGGGGTAATTATATCTTAAACACTCAAGAGTTTAGCTTCCAAATCACCTACAGTAATATTTCCTAAGAGCTACTCCTGGGGGAATTCTGCATCATTGCACATGAGCAGAATTAATGTCCCCCACAGATTTTTTTTTCCCCATCTGCAGAATAATTGATTCTGATGGGAGGCGAAGGGATGCCGCAAGAGGGATCATGTTACAATTACACTGTTTGCCCACCAGGGGTTGATATGGCACCAGAAGAGAGGGCAGCTGGCTCATGGGCTGGAGCAGCCAGCCCCAGAGAAGGGACGGAGCAGAGGCTGCTTCCTCACAGCACCCTGCCTGCAGGACCAGGTGAGGAGCCATGGGATATGGGGGGATGGACAGAGTGGGACACACGGGGCCGTTGGGGGCAGTCACACAAACTGGGATTCAGAAGGGCTAGTGGAGGGGACAGACAGGGGCGGGGGCACAGGAGCTAGTGGGGTGACAATATTGAGCAAGGGGCTCAATGAGAGTGGGGGTGAAGGGCTACATAGGGACAGGGGAGGGGCGTGCAAAGACACATGGGGACATGTGCAGATATGCCTGGCTGAATGGGGATGCAGGGATAGATGGAGACAGGGCAGCTGTGCCTGACTGAATGGGAGAGGCTAAGGGTCAGCATGGGGGAGGCTCCCCAACTCCCTAACAATCCCTCACCTCAAAATAAACCCTGTTCCATACTTCTCCCACCCACACCCAACAACCCTCCAGGTTCACTCCCAGGCTCCCTCCGAGCAATTACCTCCCTCAGCTCTTTTGTTATCCCTGACTGTACAGACATACTTGCTGATAGGTATTTTGGAATAAATTACAAAAATAATTGAAACTGGTGTGGTTATATTGTGTTATTTTGACAATAAAATATGCAGAATATTAAAATATTGTGTGCATAATTTTTAGGCGCAGAATTCCCCCAGGAGTAGAGCTTTAAAACACAGTGCACATAATAAGGTGCTTACAGAGGCTGACTAAGGAGTGGGGAAGTTCCCATAACATGCACGCACATGTGTATCTTCTGTGTATCCAGCCAGCTATGTTGACCAGTGCTAAATAAGTTTCAGTACTGTATGCAAATGTTATTTGACTCCTTATAGGACATAAGATACCTCGACAGAAATGGAAAATAAAGGCATAAAACAAAATGTCACATGAAGCCTGGTGGTTTCTAAAAACAAAGCATATTATTTTAATATTTTTTCCTTTTGGTTAAGAATATAAGAACAGCCATACTGGGTAAGACCAAAGGGCAGTCTAGCCCAGTAGTCTGTCTTCTGACAGTGGCCATGTCAGGTGCCACAGAGGGAATGGACAGAACAGATAATCATCAAGTGATCCATCCCGTCACCCATTCCCCGCTTCTGTTCAGCTTTTGTCATTACGGTGGGAGAAAAACAATCTCATTAGCTTCTACTGTAGTGAGTACAAAGACAGCCTCATTTCACAGTGCAATGCTTTCCGTTAAGCGAAGAGACTGTTACCAGTAATTATGTGATTAGAACAAACATTATAAGACTACATTAGCGCCCACTACTGCCACATTTTTATCCCTTAAAACATTTCCACAAGAAGGGAATAAATAATCAGGAACTCTAAACACCATCCAGTATATTGTATCTGTGCAACAGCTCATTAGAAATCCTTTATTCTAATGGCTTTTGTGTTTGGAGTTTACCTACTTTAGTCTCCAATTCTCCTCACAGAACAATTTCAGCAACACTCAGGATGGATTTGGCACCTAATTTGACGGGCTTTGCCTGTTCTACACCTGCTAATAGTGTTTTCCAGATGCTAACTGTCCAGCTGTTCAAAAGCATTTATGATTCTTACATCATATTTAACATGGGCTTAAAAGCATTTTTCCTAGGACCAGATTTGGCCTATTAGGCTTAATCTCTCGGGTGTACATTTTTAACAGTGAGGGTAATTAACCATTGGAACATCTTACCTAGGGATGTGGTGGATCCTCCATCACTGGCACTCTATTTCTACAAGATGCACTATAGCTCTAACAGCAGTTAAGGGCTTCATGCAGGAATTACTGGGTGAAGTTCCTTGGCTGGTGTTATACAGGAGGGTCAGGCTAGATGCTCCTAATGGTCATATCTTGCTTTCAAAATCTATGAATCTCCTTGTGCTTCTTCAGGGCTCATGCTTCGTCTAAGCAAGGTGGGGTTGTCTTCTGTGTATCCAGCCAGCTATGTTGACTAGTGTAAAAGGGAGTGGGACGGGGTGGGATCATGGCCCAATATCCTCCCAACCCCTCCAAACCACCTTTGGTGTGGCTGGTACACCAAGGAGGGAGTGACCCCTGCACTGAAGACAGCTTGTGGAATATAATTTTGCTTAGGTCCCACATGGGAGTATAAAGGGGGAAATGATGGGAGGTTTCTTTGCTCTTTGCTCACATATTCAAGAGCCGGGAATAGCATGGACCATAATCTTTTCCATGTTTCCCTTTTCATTGGGCATGAAATTCATATACCTTCATTTTAAAAACCAGAATGCACCTGATTTTAAAACATCTCTAGGAACATTTGTGGCACAGGCACCTGCCACCTAGGAACTGGATGAAGACCCATCAAGTCATTTCTACAAAGCCCATCAGACAGACTAGATATTAGCAATGACTTTCAGTCACTTCTGTCTGGGACTAAAGCAAAAACGAACACCTACAGCTGGTCAAAGTTTTCAAAATAAGTAAATAAATAAAATACATCTGGAGGGCAGAGGGAGAGAGAAGAGGGCATTTTTCAACCAGCTCCGATCATAACCTAGCAGTGAAAGAACCTGGATTCTTTTACCAATTCTATCAAACAAACACTCATCCTGCTCAGGAAATTTGAGAAAAATGTAGGTGCTAGACACAAACCCTGAGGTGCTAATGCACAGGCATTGTGTATCTGAGTGAGTGAATGGTGTTGCCCCTTTGTGGCTGGCCCACAGCACTGAGAAAGAAGCTGTTAGTGCCATCAGCCTGTGTCTTTTATTCATGATTCTTTTTGTTCAAGAAGAAAGGGTTTCTGGAGCTGAAGGATTCTATGTCCAGCTCTCTGGGTATGAGTCCTATATAAGGCCTTTTGTTGTCAGTTTTTAACCAAAATATTCCCAAGTTTTACAAAAGCCATTATTGGTTTTTACCAATTTTCATCTAAACTTTGAAAGTACTGGAACTCTCCAGACTTTGTTTCCTGCTCCGGAAGGACAGATGGTGGCTCGCAGGTTACCAATCAGTAAGCTCTCCTTCCAGAGTGGGGAGCTAGGTCAGAAATAGCAGAATGACTCGAGTGTCGGTGTGTATACTATTCTCAATCGAACATCCACTACATACACGATACCAGCTTTATAGATAACATGGATAGTTAACTGCAGTCAAAGCAAATAAAAGTTAGTGAACTACTTTTCATGCTAAAATGGGTCAAAAATTAAAAACAAACAAACACCTGACTCTTTTAGAACTTAATGTTTTTTTTTAAAGCTTTGGTGGAGGGAGGGGCATGGGGGGGGGACAGAAGAGAGTGATAGTTATCCTGATATTTACCCCCAGACATCTACTACATTCATTTTTTGCACTGATTTTCACTTATTTTTTTTAATTTTGTAAATACACGATACATTTGTACTGAGAACAAATGGCCATAGACAAATAATTCTGTCTGGTCTGCAGTACAAAGTTTTGTGGTTTCTGGTTTTATTTTATTCTAATTGCAACAGCAAAATCACAGAGAATAATTATCTTGATAAAATCATTAGTAATATGTATAAAACAGTGTCATTAAAGAGAGCATGGATTTGCCCAAAGCAACAAGCAGTGCAATGAAACTGGAGCAAGGATTTCCATAATAAGAAGCCCTTTTATTAACAAGTTGTGTTGTATTTCCTCTGATATGGCAAACTTTGCGCATGCTAATTAGAAGAAGGTAATGTTGCCTTATTAATATGAGCTGATTATGGCCTTCATTATTTTTATAAAGAGTTTTGCTACATAAACAATTTTCAGGTAAAATTGATGTGAGACTGATTCTACAGAAGGTTCACAAATGCGGTTCCAATTTTAATTCTCATTATAATCTGCTGATTCTTGTGTAATATGAAGAGTAGGGGAAAGATGAAGTGGGCTTCTGTACCTAACTCTTCCTTGTATTTACTCTCAGGAACAATAATAAAAATGTAGGGCTGGAACGAAACCTCAAGAAGTTATCTAGTCCATATTCCCCTCCCACCCCCCCCTTGCAATGAACAGCATTAGTTATACCTAGACCATCTCTCTACATCCTCTGTAAATGGTTAAAATTCAACACGTGTCAGAAATGCTCAAAAGTTGTTACCACCAAGTAGATATTCAGTTACCTATGTGACAAGACCTTCCTTATTCAAAATACTGATACTAAGGGACAAGTGTCTTCATTGGAAAATCACCAGCACATCTGGGAAACCCAATGACATCTGCAGCAGAACTGCCATGGATTGAATGGACAATAAGTCAAAATTACCTTCTCAATCATAGGGATTTTCCTTCTAGGTCAGATCTGAGTCATACTGGTGGGGTAACAGGGGAAGCTTGCAGTGACACTAATGTGTGCTACACTCACTCTGAGATACAGGATTCCAGGTTCCAGAGAGATCATATTGTTCACACATACTGAAGTTTATAAAACATGTTAAAAATATTTCCAGGTAGATTTTATGAAGCAAGAATGATGCATATTTCTGAACTGGGAACACTTTGCCTTTGACTCCACTGACAGACTCCTGAGAGACCCAGCACAGTGTCAAAGTGCATTTCTGGTCTCAAAAGTGATTCTGGAAATAGTGCCATCGAGGGTGAGAGGATTTCCGTCTGTACAGTCTCTCAGTTTCTCTAGATCACATTTGTATTCCTAACAAATTAAAAGACTGGATCAGCTCAGCCCCACCCATGCTCAAACCCAATGCAGGGGACTCGAAAGAGGGACATCTCCGAGGAATACCCATGGAAATTCCTTGCATTGTCCCACTGATGGGCAGGGTTTGCCCTCGCCGAGGAAAAAGCCAAAGGGTGATGCACCCAAACCTGGTGGATTCCCACCAGATTACTGTGCAGCCAGGTCACGCAAAGGTCATACACGCTGCCCCTTTGGCAGCTCTGCTCCCCTAGTGGTGCATCCTGGCCCCCCGGGGGCACAGATGTCTATAAGAAAACTGGAAAGATCTACAGAGGAGCTAATACCCAGGAAATGGTAACATGGAGCTATCTCTGCAAGGAGAACTGCTCCCTCTAGCCTGCTTGGTTGCCCCTCTCCCCACCTCCCGTGTAGACTCTAGATCAGGGATCGGCAGCCTTTGGCACGTGGCCCGCCAGGGTAAGCCCTCTGGCGGGCCGTGCCGGTTTGTTTACCTGCCAATGGGGGTTGCCGGAAGTGGTGCGGGCCAAGGGATGTGCTGGCCGCTGCTTCCCGCAGCCCCCATTGGCCTGAGGCGGCGAACCGCGGCCAGTGGGATCAGCGATCGACCGAACCTGCAGATGTGTCAGGAAAACAAACCGGCCCAGCCTGCCAGGGGGCTTACACTGACGTGCCGTGGGCCAAAGGTTACCGATCCCTGCCCTGGATGCACAGAGCAGCTTCTCGGCACCTGAAGAGGTTTGTTTTAAAAATGTTCTCTAGAAGAACAATTCCAAAGAAAACAAAAAATGCATTCCCTTTAATTTCAAGCTGACCCAGTATAAGAAAGCAAACACTTTTGAGTAATAAGTCAGTCTTAAACTGGTTTTAAGCACAGAGCACACAGATGCTTGTTTACCCTAGGAAAGCTGATGACTTAGATGTTAAAATGTCATTAAAAATTACTGAGCCAATGGGGGAGTAAAGCCTGGAAGAAATTCTGAAAATAATTAATTTAAATCCTCCTTGGAGAGGAGGAATAGTTTCTCATCTCTTATACGAAGATACATTCCTCATGTCAAAACAGGGAAAATGTAATCTGAGAACCAGGTCAAGCTCTTGACCAGCCAACATGTCTTACTGTGACATGTGTCCAATAAAATGGCTGGCAAACTTTAAAGGAATATGGAACCATCAAAATGGTGTTTTACAAAACTGAAGGCCATAATAGACCAATCTTGGCCCAGTAATTTAGGTTAGTTGAAATTTTTCTGTTGACTATTTTTTATGAAGAGTGTCTGCTTTCGACAGAAAATTTTGCTTTTTCATACACAAATGGAATGCCCAAAAAACGAATTACTTTTGATTTTCATCTGAAAACTGAAATAATTCTGAAATGCTACTGTGGTGTCTCATGTAGTTGTAGTTTGAATGCCTTGTGCTCCAATTCTCCTCCGTGGGCTGGGTTCATCACCTGTAATGCGCAGCCATGATGATTAACTGTGACCCCGCCCTGCAAGGGAAGCCTGTTGTGCATCATGGGTGATGTTGTCCAACCAGAGTCCACTTACAAATTAGAATGGAAACATGAGGCACCAAAACTACAACTCCCATGAGGCACTTCATGTGGGGGCATTTCAGAATCCAAATATTCCAAATTTTGGCCTACATATTTTTTTTATTTTTATTTTTTGCCAAAAATTCAAATTTTTTCATGAAAAGTTGTTACAAAAATGACCTGGCCCTCCCCAAAGTATATCCCAAATAGGTGGTCTCTTCTTTTCCAATCCTACACTTTGCTGGGTTTGCAGTTAGCCCAGACTTCCATAGGGACCAAGGTATGATGACAAATTGTGCAAGGGTGTGCCTCCCAATCTCGACTGTAGATGACCACCTCATCTATCTGAGACTCCATCACCCCTACATAAGTGGTTAATTACTCTCACTGGGGGCAGGTATACATTAAATCAGTAAGCACACAGCTTTATCAAAAAACGATGCTTTTTTATATCACCAAATAAGCAAAAGCAAAATCAGTTGTAATGTCCTATCTTGCATGATATTTGCAGTGTTGTTTTAACAGTGTTGGTCCCAAGATCCCAGAGCTCCTCCTTAGCTCTGTAAAACTCAAAAGCTTCTCCCTTCGACCAACAAAAGTTATATACTATACACTATTATGGCTATCTTATATTAGTCGTTTTTGAACAAATTCATGATTTCATCTCCCAGATATTTTGAAAGGTTTATGAATCTTTTATTTCCAGTCAGCAAACTCCACCCTCAGTTAGAAGTAATGAGATGCTTTGAATAAAACAGTTCAACTATGTTATACTATACAGCCTGCCAAAGCTAAAGTCGAACTGTTGAAATTTAGATGACTTAAAGCTTAAAAGAGCATATGTAGCAACGTGGAACTTTAAAACAGCTAACATACATGTAAAATTAAACTCCCAGTACACAGAAGCTTTTCTCTCACATCTACCTTTTCAAAGTGTTTGTAATTGCATCTTCAAAATTTGTTAGGATTTCACTCACAGTCTATCTCCCTTGAAGTCAATGGCAAAACTCCTTTGACTTCAGTGGGGCAAGATTTCATCCTACCTTTTTAATACTTGCATTTGTAGTATCTGAAATCTATTACAACCATGTTTAAGACTAAGACTGCTCTTGGAATGAGCTTCACATATAGCTCCATTGACTCGACAGATTCTGCTGTAACCTACACTGAATTCAGTGGGGATCTGTCCACACAGAGTTCATTGTAGGACCAGGGCCCCAACAGGCAAAGGGCAGGACAGAGTTCTTCCCCTTTCTCTATCTGGGGCCCCAAAACCTGCAGCTCTGCTGTTTCTTTCTTTGATTCTAATCCCACAATCCTTTGTGGTTTTGCCTAATCCAGACACAATCCTTGCACTTTTATTAACATGGATCCTGCTATGGCGTGATCTTTTTCACCTTGATACGAGTTATTACCACCATTTGGTAATAACCCAAAGGCAGGGAAGGCTTCACTAATACAATATAATAGATCTAAGGAACACTTCTTAGAATCAGGACTCAAAGTAAGCTCTTCAGGGCAAGAGCCTTCTTTTAACCAATCTGTTAGCACAGTGGCCAGAATTATGAAGATCCAAACCTGAGTGGGGACTCTGGGTGATACCTAAATATCAATAATGATAACTAATAATTACTGCTTAATTATAAATATTGGCACAAGTCTGGGACCTTTCACAGATAACTCTCTCATGGAATTTCCCCTCCCTGCTTCCCCTTCATCCTCTGTATCAAGTTCAAACTCCTTGCTCTTGCATTCTAGTCCTTGCCATACCACATCACCCTGCCCTGTTTTCCTTCACCCCCAGTTCCCTTTAGTCCACTAACACAAGCCTCAACCATCCCTTAGTTTCTCTTCCCCCTTTCATATGGGCATCCTCTCAATTTCTCCACCAAGCAACCTTCTTGTTAAAATCTCTCCTATAAAAACATGTTTCTTTTGTGCTGTCTACAAGGGGCAAATAAATCTGCCATAAAACCCACAAAAAAAGGAACCCACAAAGGCAAATGAAACATGAATGGAACTATCAAAATGTGCATAGACTGTAATTGATAGCCATGTAATCACCACAATGTAACTCCCCTCCTGAAAGTCTGTAGATGATTGCTGTGCTCACCAAAAGTTATTCTAACAACATACAGGGGGGAAATGCAACAGATGAATATAGGTTAACTGTTACAATTGTACCAGGTCAGTAGGTGATGCTGCAATAGTTCAACTAATAGTCAAAGGCAACATACGCCTCACCAACACTCTTAGCATCATACAGAGACTCACCCCGTCCATGAGTTCGCAAGGTTCCTTAAATTTATAATCCTCGGCGGGCAGGAGTTCAGGCCAGCACTCTAAGTCTGGCAAAGGCAGTCCCAGGTGAAACAAGGAGGAGTGAGGCAATTCTGTATTGTGACAGCCTACACTGCACAATACTAGCTGGCGGTAACATGTGTCAGAGAGCAAGAGCCCATATCATAAATTCCCCCTCATTTCTTCTTAAACTTAATGTAGCTACACTGAGTCTTAACACCACCTCTTCAACCCAGAGAGCGTAGCTCAGCAGTAACTCACTCTTTCCTCAGTCATCTGTAAACCAAATTCAGATCTGCCGCACAACCCACAGCTGCCGCTCTCAGTGCCTAGCTGTGGCGAAGGAGTCCATGATCTGGGGCTCAGCACTGACAAGATGTCAACTGGAATGTAGTCTTACCCTTGGTCATGTGTCTTCAACCCTGGCAACTCAACAAAAGGGCCCTGTCACCGCTTTTCCTTGGCCCAGACCCCATACAGCAGCAGCTCTCTGCTCCAGCTCCCTGCCTGGGAAATGGAGCCTGCCACCCCTTCTGCAGCAGTTTCTGACCCAGGACGCTCAGTCCAGTCCCAGCAGGTGCCCACCACTGCATCATGGAATTTGCAGTCCTTCCAAGCCAGCACACAGCAGTGTCTTTCAACCTTTCTGAAACCACAGACAAGCTTGCTGCCTTCCTAAATTGTGTCAGGGAGATCTCACGGACAGGTCATTGAGAAACACTGGTGCAGAGGCCTGTCTAATCAGGATACCTCTGGTAGGGTTCAGAGGCTACTCAAACAAGGGGCCTACATTTAGTTTAATCAAATTAAGGTTAAGAGGTGAATTGATCACAGGCTACAATTATCTATAGGGGGAAGAGATTTCTGATAGTGGGGGCTCTTTAATCTCACAGAAAAAAAGCATAAAGAGATCCAGCAATTGGAAGCTGAAGGTAGACAAATTCAGACTAGAAAAAAGGCCCTGATTTTGAACACTCAGGGTACCACAGAGTGCCTCTGGCACTACTCAGTGAACCTCACTCCCTAGCTAGGTCAGGTAGTTTCACAATCACACACCACACTGTTGATGAATATTTATTCCTCTCTTACACAGTAAGACCATACAATACAAGGATATGTTTCCCTCCCCACAGCCCAGGCCCACCCTTTAAGCTGCACCCTTGCCTTCTGTTTCTTCCCCTTATAGCCTACCCCAGTTACCTTGTTAGCCCAGTGATTGCCACCCAGGTGCTCACACTCCCCAAAACAGAAAGCGTATAACTGCCCTCAGCTGGGCCTGTTGCCCTCTCCAGGTTGTAACAATGTCAGTGCTAGGGTGACCAGACAGCAAATGTGAAAAATTGGGACAGGGGGTGGGGGGTTAATAGGAGCCTATATAAGAAAAAGACCCAAAAATTGGGACTGTCCCTATAAAATTGGGACATCTGGTCACCCTAAGAGCTGCTGATACCTAAAATGTTACCTACTGAGGTGGTGAATTTTATATCACTTGAAGTCTTTAAAACTAGACTGAATATCTTTCTAAAATATATGCTCTAGGTCAAACAAGTAATGGGCTTGAAGCAGAAATTACCAGGTGAGGCTATACGACCTGTGTTATGTAGCAGGTCAGATTAAATTATCATAATGGTCCTTTCTAGCCTTAAAATCTACAAATCATCCAAGAAGTTTCCTTCAAAGACAGGGAAAATAAGACTTGACATTACTGGTATTTCTAAGAGAAAAAAAACAACTTACTTTAAAGCATTGTATCAGGCCTTATGTAATATCATGAAGATGCAAAGGGGCCACAAACATAGTTTAATTATTTCTTTTCAGGTAACTTTTAAGTAGGGAGAAACTGGTTAGAAGTGGATAGTGCTGAGAATATTTTATACAAGGGCTTGGTATGTCTCTAATTAGCACAGTTCTGTGCAGTATTACCTCCTTTCTAGCATGGTTAACTTAACAACATAATTCCCTATTCAAATGTAGTGACTCTCAGCTCTTTTATCTTTCCCCCTGATCATTTTCTTTTTACCTTTGACAAGCATCCAATTCGGCCCCTTTCAGAAGTTGGCCATTAGGCAATCTGAGATGATTACATGAATGCTGATTCTCCTCTCACTCACAGCAGGGCACATCAGCAGTAACTAGACTAAAGTCAATAGGAAATTATATGGGTGCAAGTGAGAGGACAATCAGACCCAGGATGTTTAGATCTAAGCTGGATGTTCTCCAAGAATTGTCCAAGTGTCAGAATCAACAGCTTGATTAATGAACATAATTTTGTCTTCTTCAAGACCAATTTGTTATAGTTAGTGTCAGCACTGCTGCTGCTCACTCTTGGCTCATTTGTGGATTCATGTAAAAGGAGGATCTCTCATAAGCTAGGCAGGATATTGAGTCAAGTCAGATCTCATTATTAACTTGAGGTGTGCTCTTACAAGACTATGCTAAGGGCAACATTTTCAAAAAACAGCTAAGTGAGTTAGGAGCCTAAGGGCATGGCTACACTGCCCTGCAGTTCAGACTAAGGAGGTGTCAACAGCACTGTGCACTGTAACTTCCCAGTGTGGACACTGCAGGTGTGAATTTAAAGGTCCTGAATCTGCACATATGTAGTACTCTTTGAAGATGGGAGTTACTCCTGATATACACTAGTGTGAGTGGAGGAACAGGTCCTAGGTATTTCTATAGGTGGATAGAAAGCTGGATAGATCATTGGGCTCAATGGGTAGTGATATAATATAATATATGGAGATATACCTATCTCATAGAACTGGAAAGGACCTTGAATCCAGTCCCCTGCCTTTGCAGCGGGACCAAGTACTGTCCCTGATAGATTTTGCCCCAGATCCCTAAATGGCCCCCTCAAGGATTGAGCTTGCAACCCTACATTTAGTAAGCCAAAGCTCAAACCACTGAGCTATCCCTCCCCCCTAGCACAATAGGACAACATTCTTGGTTGGACCCTATGCACTACTGTAACAAATAACTATGAATCTTAGTAAAATCTGGAACAGATGGCCAACCCTCCTTTCTCTCTTCTCCTTTTTCACTGCCATAGACAGCAGGCACAGACAGGTGACTCGACAAGCTCATAAACTCATTAAATTAGAAAAGTGAGAAGCTGAGAGTATGATGTACCAAGGACCTAGTGAGACGGATCTTTAGTTCCCATTCTCTTTCTTTGGTGTTTACACCCATCAAATATTTTTTTGGCTGGTCTCATGTTCACCATCCCACCACTGGACATTACTTAGCCAAGCTATTCACAATTTTTCCTCTATTCTACCCTGCCTTGTTTCCAGGCACACTCTCTCTCTCTAAGCTCAGCAAACTGCCTAGATCCCATGATGTCTTCATATTATTAAGATGAATTTATGGGCCAGATCCTCAGCTAATGCAAAGAAGTGTTGTTCAGCTGAAGTCAATGCAGAGGTGCTGATTTACAGGATCTCGCTTTATATGGACTCAACTTCCATTAACTATTCATACACTGGAAATCGGCACAGAATAGGAAAAAGGTGAAAGGGGAATGAGGGTACGGCCTATATTATGAGGCTGACTAGGTTCCCCATATTGCTGAGCTCAAACATATGCTTCTACCAGATCTCCCAGAAAAATCAGGATGCATCAATAGTCACCAACCAGTTTGTAAATGAACTGCAGCTAGTGACTCATGTCGGTAACAAGCAAACAATTTTGTACTGATTAATGACATTATAAGTGGCAGTCAATTACTTATGAAAACATCTGTAAATTTTTTTTTTAAATTAGCTGCCAAACCCTGGCTGATTCCATGTGTTAGGATCAGTCATTCTTGTCAAGCAATGGTACATGTTCAGCCAATCATATTGTTGTACTATAATGCAGGAACATTACAATTTAAAACAGCATTACAGCTCAGTAATATAAACAGCATGGGATTCTGGTGAAAAGGATTTACTGTATGATTTTCAGAGAGGCTTAAGACCTGCAGTTCTCACTGACTTCAGCAAAGAACCGCAGATGCTCAGCATCTCCGCAGACCTAGTCATTAGTTACAGTACAAGTACACTGTACCTTCAGGAATACCAGCCATGAATCTTACTATTTTTACACAGTTACGTAGTCAAAGACCTTGACTGCAAAAAATAAAAACACTTATGTCTTTGTTTATTCCTCAGTGCATAATTCCTTATAGAATACAAACAATTGAATCAGTCTGCAGGTGTTATCACTGTTATCATTAGAATCAAGCAAATTACACTGGGGAAAAGAATGTGCCCGTGAAACCAAAAAGGGAAGGGCAAGGCAAAGATAACTGTGGGCAAAAAAATTTCAAGAGTGTAACGAAGCAACAAACCAAAACTAAAAACTGACCATAGCCCAAACAGTGTCTATACTACAAAAAGGGAGCACAGCCAGAGCCTCCGTAAAGGTTAGTAGGAATATTGCCATGTCCATCTATTTTACATGGAAGGCACTCAGATACTCTGATGATAGTCTGCAGTACAAACCCACAAAACAGGTAGATTTTGGCAATGAAATCCTGGCTTTCAGAAAGTCAATGGCACTGACTTTCCATCAACTTCAGTGGAGCCGTGATTTTACCCTAGGTATTTTAAGTTTTTTGTGCCCATGGGACATGCTTTGTTTTCAGCAAGTGATGAACATCTAACTCTTTAATTATTGCATGTTCTAGAAAAATAAGGGCTTGCCTATACAAACTGCTAGTGCACAGCAAGCTAGGTGTAAATCTGCCTTGCACTAGTTACCGTGTGGATCCTGCTGCCACGCATTAAAATTCCATAGTGAACTTTAATCCCATTTTGAAATTAAGCCTTAAATCTTCATTTACAGTACACAAGAGTTACATTCTTACCGCAAACGGCTTTCCATTCATTTCAGGATTCAGTTAAAAAATTACCCACTTGTTTCAAAACTGCTCTTGGACTTGCTTCAGCCGTTCTCACGTACTTCTCCTCCCCAACCCTGCTCCCTCTGTTCATCTAACGCTGGCCTTCTCACCATTCCTCCACGCAATCTGGCCACGGCTCAGGAGAGCCTTCACTTCCGCAGCTCCTGCCATCCGGAACAGCCTTCCCATGCCTTTCAACCTCACTGACTCTGCTGAAAGCGCTTTCCTTCCTTTTTCATGTGACTCAATTTCTCTTTTTGCTCTTTGTTTTAATTAAGTCGGCAAAAATGTTATTTATTATTTAACTCTGCTTTTCTTTAGCTTTGTAGGAATAGCATTAGAATCGTAGACTCCTAGAAGATTAGGGTTGGAAGAGACCCCCAGGAGGTCATCTAGTCCAACCCCCTGCTCAAAGCAGGACCAACCCCAATTAAATCAATCATTATTGTTCAAGACACTCAGTAAGATAACATATTACACCGTATGAGATTTTTGTCAGGAGCAATGTTAAAGGAGATACGGCATATTAAAACCTTTGAGTGGCTTTATAGGCTGAAAGACAAACTTTCTAATGGGGGTAATCTCTTAACTCCCCACATCACTTATGGCATTGCTGTTATAATAGAGACGCATGACATGAGGGGATGCTGTATTGATTGCTCTCTAGCATGCACGGCGGTTCCTTTGGCTTGCCTGCCCACGCATCCCTAACAAGGGCAGTCAAACTGTTTTTAGCACTCGCATGATTCCATAGGATAGCTTGTTAAAATCCAAATGAGTCTGTCAGCACAAATGATGGAATCCCACAAGACAAGAGCAGGGATTAGTGTGACAAAACATCTGCCTATGTCGACACACAATGTCAAGTGAAATGAAGCTCCACCAGACACTGATCTGTGCAGCTTATCATCCACACTCTGCCACTGACTCCTCTGTGACAGCTGGGTGCACTTGCAAGATATGTCTGTTTCTTCCTGACGCAGCCGTGAAGAGCACTAGGCTTATTCTATGGGAGGCTCTCTGACAGCTCTGCCTTAGGAGTTTATGCTGAAAGCATTTATAGTGCTATAAATGCTTCTCTCCCTCACTATGAATTAATAAAGACTGGTTCTCCTGAGGAGGCAATTTACTTACTTGGGGTAATTCCTTTGCTGAAAGTTGGGTAGAATCTCTGTGTCCTGACTTGAATGGAGAAGCAGTACATCTCGAAATCTTTCTGTCAAAGGGGAAAAAAAAAATAGATCTAAGGTTGTGACTTCACGTTATAAAAGTTCACCTCATGAGTAAGCAAGCAGTATCCGACATACATTCTCTTCTATGGTGCGTTTTAACTGAGGTACAAAAGCTAGATAATTAAACAAAACGCTTCCACTAATGCACTGAAAACACTATAAATCACTCTTTTCTATTACATTTTATAATAATAAAGCTTTTGTACTTACTATTGGTTATTTTTTGTATTCCAAGCCAGTAGCACCTATAAGCCCCAACTGAGGATAGCAGTCTCTACTCTAGTTTTAGGTATTATTGTGATGATATTCTAATTTGGAAAGGATCCCACCATGTTCGTGAAGGGGTCAATTTTAAAGGTTAAATGTCTAAGTTGATTTGATTAGATCTGTCAACAGCCTTTGATATAGCTGGCCAAATTATACTGAACAAATTGCTGACAAGCTTGGAGGATCTGGCAAGGTAGATGGGGACAGTGGCTTCATCCCTTACAGTCTAAGAGGTCTCAAAGAGTCACTTCTCATCCATCCATATTCTCACGTGTGATTTTTCAGAGGTTTCATTTTGTCACTCTACCAGCTGAATATGAGTACAGTGCCATCCATACACTACACTACACCTCTTTGGCTCCTTTATGTCAGAGTCTGATGGCACAGGTCCTTTGCTTTCCCTGTGCCTGATTGAGACAGGGATCTGGAGGAGACTGACACAACTGAAGCACAATCCTGTAAAGATGGAGGTGAGTCTGACTGGGAGGGGAATCAGTGTCAAGAATTGGTGGGGGCTGTGTCTGCTCAATCCCTTGTCCAAGAAGTTGCCGTTTTCAATTATTTTTTTGACCTGTCTGTTCTTGGCTTCTCAGGGAAGTGTAGTGACTTGATAACGCTAACTGTACCACATCTCTCTAGGACCTTCCTGCCTCTAGGTTGGTACCCTACAATGAGCTCTATGGACGAGGCCTAACACCCATTGAAGCTTCAGACAGTACAGAATGCAGTAGTCCATCTAATCAGTGAAACGGAGAGTGAGCACATTAGACCTATGCTCTGCAAACTGCATGGGCTTCCCATCTCTTTCCCAATGCAATTTAAGTTATTGGTACTAATCTGTAGAGGTCTATATAATCAGGGACCTAGCTACCTTACAGATAACAACGGCTGACACCACATTTATCAACAGTCTTTAGATGTGGATGGCCAAAAGGGGGGAGTTTTCTGTGGCAAATACCTGGCTGTGGAACCCACTCCCCCAGCCACCTTCTAGAACTTGAGTTTGTTGGCCTTCCGAACCTGGTGTATGACATCTATTTGATTAAGCATTTGCTTAATGTTACATCTTCCGGGCAGTTTAAATTAGTGTGTGATGTATTTATTTTGAAGACACGCAGCCAAGTACCACAGCAATAGATGCCTATAAAGAATCCTACAGTAAATCAGTATTTTCTGATCCATGATATACACACACACACATCTATCACCACAAAGTGGAATACCACTCTGTGTTTAAATGGCTAACAGCCGTCTCTATGCAAAATGGAGTTACGCTGAGATGCTGCAGCTTTCATGTGAATTGCTGATGGCTGAACAGTCCCCAAATTGTGGCATGAGTCTGACCAAAACCAACCTTTTTATTTCCATAAACTAATGTCAGTAAACTAATCTGAAACTCTTCTACACACCTGGGTCTCATCATATGCCTGCTCATTGGGGAACTTTTACACATGTTAGCTAACTAAAATTTCAAATGTTGGACTCATTGACATAAGAATTTCTGACTCTTCCCTGTGAGATTTTAGTTTCCTGCATGGCTGCACCCATGAATTACACTCTTAAATATAAAGCAACATTTAGTAACCACTAATAGATGTAATATGGGCAATATGTTTCATTATGGGCTAGAATTGGTCTAGATTGCTAAGGTCTGGGGGAAAGCCGATAGGTGTGGAGGAGCACGTGGTTCGGACAGAGACATCCCTTGGGGAGAATCTATTAATGGAGATTCTCTATTTCCTAGTAGGAGGAGAGGATGGAAGATAAAATACGGGTAGAATCTGATGAGAAACAGATGTAAAAAAGGTTTATTCAATTACAGCATGTAATGGGAGACAGCTAAAAAGTGACTAGTTTTTAAAGTGCTTATATTCCAATGCTAGAAGTCTAAATAATAAGATGGGTGAACTAGAGTGCCTCATATTAAATGAGGATATTGATCCAATAGGCATCACAGAAACTTGGTGCAAAGAGGATAATCAATGGGACACAGTAATACCAGGGTACAAAATATATCAGAAGGACAAAATAAGTCGAGCTGGTGGGGAAGTGGCACTGTATGTGAAAGAAAGCATAGAATCAAATGAAGTAAAAATCTTAAATGAACCAAACTGTACCACAGAAGCTCTATGGATAGTTATTCTATGCTCTCATAAGAATTAGCAGTAGGGATATATTACCAACCACCTGACCAGGATGGTGATAATGACTGAAATGCTCAAGGAGATTAGAGAGGCTATTAAAAATAAAAAACTCAACAATAATGGGAGATTTCAACTATCCCTATATTGACTGGGTACATGTCACCTCAGGACGGGATGCAGAGTTAAAATTTCTTGACACCTTAAATGACTGCTTCTTGGAGCAGCTAGTCTTGGAACCCACAAGAGGAAAAGCAATTCTTGATTTAGTCCTAACTGGAGCACAGGATCTGGTCCAAGAGGTGAACATAGCTGGACTGCTTGGTAATAGTGACCATAGTATAATTAAAATTAACATCCCTGTGGTGGGGTAAACACCACAGTGGCTTAACACTGTAGCATTTAATTTCAGAAAGGGGAACTACACAAAAATGAGGAGGTTAGTTAAACAGAAACTAAAAGGTACAGCACCAAAAGTAAATCCCTGAAAGCTGCATGGAAACCTTTTAAAGACACCATAATAGAGGCTCAAGTTAAACAGCTAGCTAAAGATTCAAAAAGTAATAGCACATTTTTTTTTAAGTACTTCAGAATCGGCATGGGCCCGAGGGATGTACTGACTGCCCTTCCCGCAGCCCCCATTGGCCTGGAGCGGCGAACCGCAGCCAGTGGGAGCCGCGATTGGCCGAACCTGCGGATGCGGCAGGTAAACAAACAGGCCCGGCACGCCAGGGGCTTTCCCTGAACAAGTGGCGGACCTGCTTTGAGAACCACTGTGCTAAACAACCAGTGGGGCCACTGGACGATCGAGAGGCTAAAGGAGCACTCAAGGACGATAAGGCCATTGCGGAGAAACTATGGTAAATGAATTCTTTGCATCAGTCTTCACGGTTGAGGATGTGAGGGAGATTCCCAAACCTGAGACATTCTTTTTAGGTGACAAATCTGAGGAACTGTCCCAGATTGAGGTGTCATTAGAGGAGGTTTTGGAACAAACTGATAAACTGAACAGTAATAAGTCACCAGAAGACTAGATGGTATTCACCCAAGAGTTCCAAAGGAACTCAAATGTGAAATCGCAGGACTACTAACTATAGTCTGTACCCTATTAGCTACTGTACCAAATGACTGGAGGGTGGCTAATGTAATGCCAATTTTTAAAAAGGGTTCCAGAGATGACCCTGGCAATTACAAGCCGGGAAGCCTGACTTCAATATCAGGCAAACTGGTTGCAACTATAGTAAAGAACAAAATTGACAGGCACATAAATGAACATAATTTGTTGGGAAGGAGTCAACATGGTTATTATAAAGGGAAATCATGTCTCAACAATCTACTAGAATTCTTTGAGGGGAGTCAACAAGCATGAGAGGGGTCAACAAGCGGGATCCAGTGGATATAGTGTACTTAGATTTTCAGAAAGCCTTTAACAAGGTCCCCTCACCAAAGGCTCTTAAGCAAAGAAAGCTGTCATGGGATAAGAGGGAACATCCTCTCATGGATTGATAACTGGTTAAAAGATAGGAAACAAAGGTTAGGAATATATGATTAGTTTTCAGAATGGAGAGAGGTAAATAGTGGTGTCCCCCAAGGGTCTGTACTGGGCCTAGTCCTATTCAATGTATTCATGAATGATCTGGAAAAAGGGATAAACGGTGAGGTGGCAAAATTCACAGATGATACAAAACTACTCAAGATAGTTAAGTCCCAGGCAGACTGCAAAGAGATACAAAAGGATCTCTCAAAACTGGGTGACTGGGCAACAAAATGGCAGATGAAATTCAATGTTGATGCAAAATCATGCACATTGGAAAACATAATCCCAACTATACATATAAAATGATGGGGTCTAAATTAGCTATTTCCATTCAAGAGAGAGATATTAGAGTCATTGTGCATAATTTTCTGAAAACATCAAAAAAGCGAACAGAATGTTGGGAATCATACTGGGCTAGCTGGACCTTTGGTCTGACCCAGTATGGTTGTTCTTATGTAATTATGCCTTCAAGAGTCACTGCAGAGTTCAATGCCTCCCAAACATCCCAGTTCACCCTACCTACTGTATTGTAGGCGATATGTATTCCTAGTGAAGAAAGGGGGGATATTCACTGGGTCCCATAAGGAAGACCTAGATCTGGTTGAAAATTTTCCGTCAAAATTGTTTTTTTGATGGAAAATTGGGTTTTCCATTAAATGACTCTGTATGTGAGAGAGAAAGAAAAGTTTCTACTTTCTACAGAAAATTTCTTTTCTGGACTAAAAGCTGAATGTCCAAAACCAGAAATGTTATTGAACAAAGACAAAAAGGCATTTCAACTTTGAAATGCAGCCACACGGCCTCACAGGAGCTGCAGTTCGAGTGCCTCATTTCCTCATCCTCCTTTATGAGCCAGGCTCCCTGGCCAGAATACATCTCCCATGATACACTGCAGCCATGCGACTATCATGATGCATTGCCTCCCCTCCCCAAGAAGGGAGGCTGTGGTGCTACATGGGAGATGCAGTCTAACCAGGGAGCCTGGCCAATAGAAAAAAATAGGAGCATGAGACATCAGAAGTGCAACTCCCATGAATCACCATGGTGACATACTCCTGCCAGAGTACCAACAAGACTTAGTCATCCAGGAGTGTAGAAGGGCTGGGAAGAGACAATAACCAATCAGGAGCCATCAGGCAAGTTAAGAAGGCTTGCCTGCTTCATCACAGGGGAATGGTGGGTGAAGCTGGGAATGGAGAGTAGCACCTCAGTCCTAACCCAGAACCTTGGGGTCAGGTCAGGGCCTTTGTTTAAAGTGCCACAACCAGGCAGTTACTTTGTGTGTTTGTTTACTGGGTTAAAGATGCAGTCAGCCAAATTCTATGTTTATTGACTAACCATGTAAAGACTGATGCTGCACTCACTGCAGGAGTCTTCCTGCTCCACATGGCTGCAACAAACTACAACAGTGATTGGCCTTTGAACAGGACATGCAAGGGGCACTTCAATATGTTCAGGGGAGGGGGAGCTCCTTCCACCCCATGGATGTTGGTCACAAGGTGGGTTTTAACATATCATCCAAGGATAGATCAATACAAGTTGTAGGTACAAGTTAGGAACGTTCTCTAGTTTGGGGTTTTGAAAGTGTTATGTATAAGTGAACTCACTTGCATCTGAACACTGTGAAAAGGGCCTCGAGAACAGGTAGGACACCTCTCAGCAAGGGAGTAGACATGTCGTACCACCATTGTTTGTCTGAAACAGGCCACAGCCTAGGTGACACATCCCAGACCAAACGACAGGCTACATCTCTGCTCTCACCTTCCCCTACTCTCTCTCTCTTTCTCTCCTATGCCCCTGGCCTCTCTTATTGATGCCTGCCACCTGGCTGTATTGCAATGCTGCATTTGAAAAGGTGATCTTGAGAATGGTTTCAACTAACGTGACTGTGCTGGCCAATGCTGAGGAGGATGTAGCCAAATCACACTGGCAGGAACCAGCCAGCACAGCTCTCTTACTGGAGTCTGCTTTCCAGATGAGTTTGAGAAAACCATTTCAAACCAAAGCCAGTTTTCCAGTGTGGATGGGTCTTTGTATCCTCCTTCCATCCCAATGGGCTAGGAATATCTTCTCACACAACCATGCCTACATCTTACAATCTCCTCAAGCATGTGCAACCTCCAGTTCCTGAAAATTATTCACAGAAAAAAAGAACTACTAATGATCTCACTCTCCCTCCCTCCCCTCCATGAATGTCTAAATTAGACTAAGTTCTTTGGGGCAGGGAGTTGTGCTTTTATTTTACTGTGTTTATTTAGATTTAAATAACTAAAAAGATACCTATCCAAGGATCTAGGCACCCTAACACACCATTAATAGCACCAATCAAATCTCAGCAGCTTTAAAATAGTCAATTCAACAGGATCTCACCAAGACAGACACCTACCAAAACCCCCTTTCCATCCCCACTAGGCATCCCACTGACTTCTACTGCAGTTCTGACTACACAGCAGCTCTGAAAAGACATGTCCTATTCTGCTTTGGCCTCCTGTCTCCAAAAGACCACGAGTCCTCGGTTACACACATGCAATTCCATTTACTTCCATGGAATTATTGTATATAATGGAGAAGAGAATACTTTATAAAATTTGTAATTACCCTGTTTTCTAGTAGTTAATTTACACAGGCAGATTGTCATTTGAAATGCACCATTTTCCTTTTTAATTATATCACCATCCTTGACCTTCTCAAATAGGATTGTGTGATACAGTCATCTGTAACAATACTAAATGGTAATGACTGGAAAATATGGTATAATAAGAGCATTCCAAACTGTCTACCAAGTCATTGGTTTCCTTATTCCAAAATGTGCCATTAGTGATACAAAGTGGCTTGAATGGAAATCATAGCCTGATGATAATACCTTGCATCTCTCTAAGATTTATCAGTCAAGGATCTCAAAGTGCATAACAATTAAATGGCACAAAAATCCCTGGGAGGTAAATGAGCATTATTATCTCCATTTTATAGATGGGCACAGTATAACAGAGGTTAAAGCTGATTTTTCAGAGGTGCTGAGCACATGCAGCTCCCATGAAATCAACACTTCAGAAGATCATGCCATAAGTGATTGCCTAAGGTCACATAGTTCATTGGTGGCAGAGCTGGAATAAAAATCCAGGTCTTCTGAATCCCATTCCTGTGTCTCCCCGTTTATGAAATACATAGGAATTAATAACAATACATAATCTATGCTAGTGAAGACAGAAAAAAAGAAAAAAGATCCTCTTTCTGTTACTAAAAAGCATGTTGACAAGAGATCCATTAAGTCAGAATAGTACACAAATACAGTTTAAGGTGTTGTTCCCCTCTATACCTAAGCCTCCTCCCTTTTTTTGAGAGCTTCAGATGTCCCTGAACTCTTAATGGAAACATTGTGTGCACTGGACCAGATTAACAGTACAACTGAAGTTAATTGCTTTTTACAGGATATGAGGCTGCTTAAGCATATCTGTACAATTACCGGGAGTTTTTTTTTAAAATAATGTTAATAAGAATGAACAGAAATGTAATTAGAAAGCGACTGTAAAATGAGTGAAGTGCAAGAGCAAAAATGCTTCCCTTCGTTAGCGATGCAGAATAGAACATTGTCATCCAAATGCTTAGCTCACTACAAAGTTCTCCCCATAGGGATGCACTCATAGCTTGGAATATTTGTAATTATGCTTCTGTAATTATCTATAGCACTTCTGCTTTCCTCTGAGACACAGGTCTCAATTCTACCCTAAGCTACATGGGCGTTTGCAGCCATCATCAACTTCAAACTTAAAACACCTGCCTAGTTTTATGTACATTTTTATGCATCCCACTTGTTGTTATGAATAGCTCCTTAAGCTACTGTTTACCATCTTGCAATAATATATATATATATATATATAATTTTTTTTTGCTTAGTCAGCTTTCAAAAAACTGTCAAGGGCTTTAAAATGATGTCAGACCCATCACTCAGGTCTTGTCTCCAAGCTTTGCAAATTTAGAAGCACTGTCATAAGCACTTCCTCAGTGCCCTATTTAAAAAAAATTAAGAAGGGTTTAAGATGATGTTTTTGCCAATTAAGGACTTAAAATGGCAACTATGCTGAGCCATAAGAGGTCACAAGAGTGCAGTGTCCATTGTTTGTTTTTGTCCTGTGACTTATTAATGTCTGAAAGTTTCTGAAGTTCAGGAAATGTTGAACATGCATCTCCTTTTGAAGAAAGTCTATATTACAAATATTCTAGGTAAGATTGAGATGTGGGGAAGAGACTTAATGAGATACAACATTCATAAGTGGTTAGAGCACAAGCCACAAAATCCCTGAAACAAATTCCTTTTGCTATTACTAACATGTAGGAAACCATTTTTATCCGCCCTAACTGCTATGATTTGCACACAATTAATCTGTCCTGTATTTAGTTCAGACATTTAAGAATGCTGACCAACCCCTCTCCTTTCTCCAGTCTCTCAGTCATACAACAGAATGATCTGGGTATATTATTATTTGTAGAGCTGGTCTGAAAAAATACTCTCCCCACAGAAGTTTTAAAGTTTTTGGTGAAAACTTGAAAGCCACAAGTTTTTGTTCAAAATCTTTTGACTTTGGGCCAGAGTATTTTGATGACAAAACACTTCATGAAAAAAAAAAAAAAAAAAGTTGTGTCAGAAGCCCAATTTTCCATTGTAAAACACTTTTAATGGGATATTTTCTACTAGCCCTAATTACTTTAATTACAGTAGCATCCATAAGCCCCAACTGAAATGTGTGTCCCATTGTGCTAGGCACTGTACAAACACATACTAAAAGACAATTCCTGCCCAAAAGACCTTGAAGTCTAAACAGACAAGACTGGCAAAGACGTAGTATTATTAATCTCATTTTATAGAAGGGGAAGTGAGGCATCAAGAGATTAACTGACTTGCCCAAGGTGACAAAGGAAGCCCATGGCAAAGCTGGGAACTATTCCCAGATCTTCTGAGTTCCAATCCAGTTCCTTAACCACAAGATTGTTCTTCCTTTCAGACATACTGCACGTTATACCTCTTTCCCTTGTGAAGGTACAGTTAACTCCTCAACACAAGTTCATATAAAGTGCTGCAAAGCTAATAGTGCTTAGAATGAATATAGAAAGAGTAAAAAAAAAAAAAAAATAAAGTTATACTTTAATTAAAACATACCTAATCTTTTTATGTAAATGTTTTAAGCTCTGACACTGGTACTTGCCCTGAAAAGTCTGTGCACCACAACAAAGGGCTCCCATTGTACCTGCTCAGAATTGGGTGTAGGAGGATTTGGGGGAATTCTCCTTGTGCTCTCTCCAGTCCTTGTAAACTTGTGGGGGGACCAGGAACAGTCCAACACTGGAGTCAAGCTACTGATTTATTTATTCATTTCATTATAAAATGAACATTGATGCACTGAGACCAGCACATGGCCATGGCTTCAGTGACTGTGTGTGTAAAAATCAAACACTATCTATATCTATATCTAGAGAGAGAGAGAGATCATTAGTATTACACATATATATACACACACACAATAAAAAATATTAACCAGATCCATCAAGATGCTCAGAAGTGTAAGATATTTTTATACATATTTGTCCACGTGAGCAGCAGCTGCCCCGCTTTGCATCTAGCATATTCAAGTAGCAGCAACAAAATACTGGAATGAATTCCATCCCAGGCTGAAACTTTGCATCCATCACCAGCAGAAACATCACCCCATGACTGTGATCTTTTGTAAAGTACCAGCTGGCCTGTCCATTCACATTTGATCTTATTTTAGACCATAATTACTGGATCATTTCACAAACCATTTTCAAATGCACATTCATTATGGCACTCAAGAGAAATACACAACTAACTACTACATAATGGCTTCAGACATTTAAAATTAGAGTGGACAAAGCACTAGAACTGGAGGGAATAATCTTACACTTCCAGGGTTGGACTCATGGCCTTTTCCATCTGTAATTTCTGAGATATCCAGAGGGTGTTTTGAGGCTGTTAAAAGGCCATTGTATGCATCATCCCCTTCATCCACTATTTTTTTTGGTACTCTGCAGGTCCTTACATCCCCAAACCATACAATTAACCATCCCCTGAACAAAGTGTGTTCACATTCCATTCCAATAAAACATTAAAGTAATATTAATGGGCTTCCCCTATACAAACCTAGGTGGCAGGGCAGAGCAGGGAAGAGAGAGACCGATACTATATGTAGTAGGAAGAGAGCCTGAGACATAAGCCCTTGTATCAAAGGCCTGATCTGATGCCTGTGCTAAAGTAGTAGTCAAATCTTTACTGATATAAAGCAAAGACAAGCTGT
The DNA here is from genome assembly GCF_013100865.1 of Trachemys scripta elegans. Lineage (NCBI taxonomy): Eukaryota > Metazoa > Chordata > Testudines > Emydidae > Trachemys > Trachemys scripta. The sequence goes on along the minus strand of NC_048298.1, from coordinate 322,254,284 downwards.
GAGCAGGAGCAGGACCTGCTCACAGAATTTGGCAAGAACAGGGCTGATATTGCAGAAATACACATTGCAGAAATATGCCATTTTAACTGAGAATTTCCTTGTTCTGTACTGTTTCTTACTCATGGTGGCTACATTTGGTTATAAATAAGTTTTCAAAAACTTCAGAAGCAAGCAAGTTCACACAAGAAGGAACAGAATGAAAGAAGGATGGTACAATGGTGAGGGCATTAGCCTAGCACTTGAAGACACCTTTCCTGTGCGGACCTGGGCAAGTCACTTAGGGTATGTCTACACTGCAACAGTGAGTCTCAGAGCCTGGATCAACAGACTCAAGCTCACCGGGCTTGTGCTATGGCACTAAATACAGCAGAGTAGAGGTTGTGGCTGGGGCTGGAGCTCGTGCTCTGAAGCCCATCCCACTCCCCTGGCTTTACAGCCCAAGCTCCAGCTTGAGCTGAACATCTACATATCTGCTTTTAGCACCGTAGTGCAAGCCCCATGAGCCTGAGTCTGTAGACCCAGGCTCTGAGACTCACTGCTGTGGGTTTTAAAATGCAGTGTCGACAGGCCCTTGGTCTCTCTGCATCTCAGTTGTAAAATGGGGATAATAGCACCGCCCCACCTCACAGGGAAATTGTAAGGATAAATACAAAAAGATTGTGAGGTGCTCATATACTATGGTAGATGGGGCCATAGAAGCATGAAAGGTAGATAGAATTCTCAGCCACCACATATGGAAAAAACAATAGCACTATGTACCCTGAAGGGCCAATGCCTCCAATCCCTGTCTAGCCATATATTTATCTAACCAAAGGGGATAAAAATCAATAGAAACAAGGGTTGAATAAAGGAACAAAAACATACATACATTATATATACACACACACAATATAATTAATTATACATCATATATATAATGCATCACTCCCATTGCGTTTTCAACTCTGACTTTTCCAGAATACTTACAAGTTTAACTGCAAAAGCTTCCCCCGCCATGGCTGCACTGAAAACACAGGGCACTGTAAAGTAATCAGAGCTCAGCTGGATTCTAATTAAGTTCCTGTTTTCTGAATAAACTTTAATAGTCAGCTGGGGATGATCACAGAAAGAAATGCATGACTTTTCCCAAGACCTCACCACATCTGAAGCTCCACCTCCTATTCTATCTCATGAAGTGCAATGCCCTGTGTGAAGGAGATCATTTGATGACGGGAAAATGAAACCAGACATGATATATTAGTTTCTCTTTATTTCATTTGGATGCATAGCACAAAGTAAAGCATATAACGTGTCAAGTAATAAATCTAACTATTGTTTTTCATCTCAGTCTATGTACATTTCTGCTATTATGTCTTAAAACTGAGCTAAAGAAGTTATTGCTAATGACTTTAGCCAGCCAATATCCTAAGGGTAGACTACAGTTTACAGATGAATCTTAATACTTTTCTTCTTCTTTAACTAATATTTAACTTATTTTTTCTATATTCACAATCTATAGATTCCAATGTCCTTGTACTAATGTCAGTGGGAGTTTTATCTTAGTAAAGACTATAGGATTTGCTCTTAGATAACCTTTTCCATCTTTAATTTCAATGATTCTATGAACATAACGGGAATATTAAATACAATAGTTTTGACATGGTACAAAGTCTGCTCCTACTCAAGTCAACAGCAAATTTTTTCATTGACTTGAATGAGAACAAGACTAAGCTGTAAATGTTACTCTGCCGTATTACATTAGTGAATTGTGCTGAGACATTTACCAGATTCAAACACAGTTGGTTAAATGTTATTTAGACCACAGTTCCTTTTACAATCTTTGGGAAAGGTGTGTAGCAATGTACTTGTGCAATGAATGTTTTTGCAATTCATAAAGTCACTTGCTTTCTACCTATCTAACTTGTACCTAGATTCCATCCATCTATAGATCTAAATTCTCTTATGGTGCTCATTCAAGTACCTTCCACAGAGCATGAAAAATATCTAAATCCTACAAAGAATCCACTCGCCATTATAAATCAAGCAACACAACAAGCCTGAGAGGAGAAGTCAAGTCTGCTGCAAACAGAAATGGCAGAAGGTAATGAATTAAGTGCTAAACAGTTGGTTTACTGTCCACTGAATTACTAAAAAATTACAATTAGCAAAATTAGATACCCAGGCTATTCAATTATGGGGAGTAATTGCCCTAAAAAAACCCATTTCACAGACTACAGACATTCAATAATACACATTAGAATAAATCATTCTTCAAATTATTATTATTTCACTTTTAAAAAAGCCCATCATTGCTGAGCTGACGCAGTGCTTGAGTAATACTTGTATCATAACAGATCCTTGGGAGAATGGACTATGCGGTCAGTAGTCCAGTGGTAGTCACTGAAGGAAACACAGTATCTCTGGTTATGTTTTTGAAAAACGTGTGTGGGAGTGTATGTGGAATTTTCCCTGAGGAAATGGCATTTCTCTCTTACTCAAAACACATAAGGGAATATATTCAGTGCATGTTAGGGGAGGATGCCAAATTCTGTTTATTGAAATGAGAATGCAACCCACCAACTTATTTATTCAGATTCAAAATAATATAAAGATGCCTATCAAGGCTCTACAAGCTCTATTATTGAGATCACAATAAAATCCCAGTAGTATTAAAGTAATCATTTCACAAGTACGCAGCCAGCCAGACACTTGCTAAGACTCCTTTCCATCACTCCATTGTTATGGGAAGCATACCCTCAGCCCCTTTCCAAAAACCTGATCAAACTTAGTTCCTTCCTCCCCACCAGGCATGCACACAGCAGGATGCTTTTCCTGAGGCACAATCCTTCATGATGCTCCCGCAGGGAGGGTGGTTATGCTCTATTCCATCTGCACAATGCCCTGCTTAATATTTTTTGGTTCCAACTGTGTCAGAAATAGCCAAGCAAACTCCCACTGCGTTTAAGTACATCTGCTTCCAAACACAGAACAGGCTCCCTGCTAATTACTGAAAGTGCACTGATGATCTTCCGAAGATCAGCACTAGCTGAAATACATGGGAGATGTATCTGGATAGATAATTGGGCTTTTGACAAAAAAAAATTTTTCACAAGTGTCCTCTTTCTGATGAAAATTGCAATTTTTTTCCAAAAAACCCAAGCACTCAAAAACCAAAATATTTCAGCCAAAAGCCGAAATATTTCAATTTGGCTACACTATTGCACTGCCTCCAGTCCTTATTCTTTTCTATGGGCCAGGATTCCCATTCAGACTACATCTCCCAAGATGCAGGATGGCCAGGGACTCCCATGATGCTTCGCCTCTCCTCTCCAAGGGGGGAGACTATGGTCATCACAGGAAATGTACTCTGATCTGGGAGGTTGGCCTAGAACAGAATGGGAGTTTGAGGCAGCTGAACTACCACTGCCCTGAGGCAACACGGCAGTATTTCCAAATCAAAATATTTTCATTTTCAAGCAAAATATTTTGGTAGTCAAATTTTTGGTCCCCCAACGCCAGCCAAAATCAAACAAATGTTCTGGTTTTCATTAAAGTTTTCTGCAGAAAAAAAATCATTTCCCCAGTAGCGTAAATATTGATGTTTTTGCTGCATAACTGGCGTTACAACAAACAATATGTAAGATGATTTCAGTATAGTTTATCCTGGACCAATTTAGTAAAAATGTCACACATCGCATAAGCCAAAGGTCACATGATATTCTTTTTTACCTCACTGTTACCAAGAAGTGGGGTTCAAAACGAAAGCAGGAAGAGCTGCAGGAGGCTGGAGTATATGTAATGTCAGTGAAATGAAAAGCATGGTGAACAATGGCTTGTCAGATGTTGCATTTCATGGTGGTTGTGCCAAGCCCTTGCTAATTACTGTCACAGCACACCCTCCTCTGCTTACATGACCCTCATGCCTTTCATTGCCATGCATAGCACACAAGGCTGCAACATCATTCACATTTTTGATAAGCACTTGCCATTCTGTTGAAATCTCTCACATGGTTGTATTTTCTTGTACTATTAATCACCTGCTGAATATTAGTTAATAGTTAATCACCACCTGTCTCATTAAGGGGTGCCATGTTCATCATATTACAACCGTTATTTTTTGCTCATGTACTAGAAATTCAACCAGAACTGTGTCCCTCATTTTGCTCATCTGAAATTCCAAAAGTTGATGCAACATTCTGGTGAATTTGGTGCTCGCAGAAGTTGCTGGACTGACAGCCACAAAGACTCAAGCCTTTTTTATTATTATTAATCATAGAATGTGTACAGCATGGACAGCAACAGGGAAATGCCTCTATCTCCACACAGCCCTGCCGGTGTCTCAGCGCTGATCTGGAGTGACCACATCTACTGGGGTGAAGATAATTCAGTGTCCATGCCTATTCAAATACTTCAACTCTGCTGAGAATGCAGTTAGTGAAAAGTTTAGTCATCCTAACACCTGTTCACTCTATAATGGTTTGAGACCACCAAATCCTTTGTCATACAATCAGGACCATCTAAAATATGTAACCTTCAACCTTCAAAAGTAAGTCTTCACTGGTGGCACCTTGCCTGAATTGAGTGCTTCTGCCTTGACATGTACAGACAATTGCTAGTTGTCACAAAATGACACTTTTGATTCTAGGCTTCTAATGTCATCTCTCGAGCCATGCCCTGCACCCTAATGGCTTGGGGTGTTTATAGTTTTTTATTTTAGCAGCCATGGCAGTTGATCGGTGGTGGTTGTTATAATTTGGGAGGAGGAGTGATCTTTGCTGGTAACCAGTTGAATGTGAGCTCCTAGCAGGCTGCTGTGGCAAAAAGAATTTAACACAATCCTAGGATGTAGGAATGGAGAATACTGACCAGGATATTACTATATATAGCATTGGTGATACCACTACTGGAACAATGAGTCTAGTTCTAGTGTGCACTTTTTAAAAAGATGTTGAAAAGCTGGAGAGCATGCAGAGAAGAGCAGTTAGAATGATCTGATATCTTGACACATGATTTATGATGACAATTAAGGAGCTCAATTTATTTTTTTAATCAAAGAAAAGGTTCAAATGTGAGTTGATCACAGTTTATATGCACCCACACACATGTAGAAGATATCTGACTTTACGGTGCTCTTTAATCTAGCAAAGGAATAACAAGATCTGTTGGCTGGAAGATGAAGTCACAACCATTCAAATTATAAATAAGATGCAACGTTTTTAATGGGATACTCTAGTTCAACGACCAATTATTGGGCTGGATTGTGTTCACTGGGTGAAATTCTGTGCCCTGTATTGTGCAGGTTTGAGTAGACAATCGCAGTAGTCATTTCTGGTCTTAAAATCTACGCAGCTATAAATAACTACTTTATTACTGTAGTTAATATTGTAATTTTTTTTTAATTTTTCAAATTTTACATATCTAGGGGGATGCATGTTCAGAGACATGTTTAGAGACGTAGTCATACATCAATAGATGGCACCTTCACGTCTCCCTGGAAATCCACAAGCACCTAAGGTACTTAAAGATACACACAGGACTGGAAAGTTCAGCCAGGCACTATAAATTCATGGTTTAAAGCACCCATGCCCCCTCTAGGGAAAGCTGGCACATGGAGGATGCAACACCACTGAACATTTCTGAACCAGAGATTAAAATCTGTCTAATTTAGCATAGAAAATCCCAGGACAGAGACCTTGTCTTCTTCAATAACCCATAATGTAGCATACAGGATATTGGTAATGATTACAGAGAGAGGTGACCGTACAAAAGGTGGACCTTTGCTTAGAAATCCACAGGATTACCTGGACTTGGACCTTTATATTCTAATGATCTTCTTTAGTAAAGTGTAGCAAACGCTACTAATGGCCCTCTCTCTCTTACTATATTTGCAAAGTTTAAGCAGCATAATTGTTTTGAAAACCAAATAATAAGAGTAACTCCTATTCCAATTATCTGACAAACTGGATCTCTTTGATACTTGCAAATGAATGTACCATACATACACAATGCATGCACTGCCATCCAACAATCATTAGACTGTTTTAAATCGTCTTACAAGTTCTTTGTGGCAGACACTATCTGAGCACATGTGGACAACGGCCAGCAAATTGTGGATGCCACAAGTAATTTAAAAAAAAAAAAAATCAGTTACCACACACCTGTGAAATATTACTGTCCCTGATTTACAAAATGTGAAACAGGGGCATAGAGAGAAAGTGTCCAAGTCAGACAAGATGAAGCAGATCAGAAAATTCAACTTGCAGTTGATCTTTCAAGTCGCAGTTCAGTGTCTTAACTACAAGATTATTCATCGTCTCCTACACATAATATATTGAAACATAAGAAAAACCTAAATCATTCAGTCATAGAATCATAGGCTCCCCAGAACTGATCCCTGCAGGACCCCATTTGATATGCCCTTTCAGCTTGACTGTGAACCACTTATAGCTTCTCTCTGGGAACGGTTTTCCAACAAGTTATACACCCACCTTATAGTAGCTCCATCTAGGTTGTATTTCTGTAGTTCGTTTATGAGACGGTGATAAAAGACAGTATCAAAAACCTTACTAAAGTCAACATATCCCACATCTACCACTTCCCCCCTATCCACAAGGCTTGTTACCCTGTCAAAGAAAGCTGTTAGGTTGGTTTGACTTGACTTGTTCTTGACAAATCCATGCTGTTACTTATCACCTTAGTATCTTCTTGGTGTTTGCAAATTGATTACTTAATTATTTGCTTCATTATTTTCCGGGTACTGAAGTTAAGCTGACTGGTCTGTAATTCCCTGGGTTGTCCTTATTTCTCCTTTTATAGATTGGTACTATATTTGCCCTTTTCCAGTCCTCTGGAAACTCTCCCATCTTCCATGACTTTTCGAAGATAATTGCTAATGGTCACATTACGTCCTTGTCTTTATTATTTTTTTTTTTTAAAGAAGTCACCGAGAGTTTGGGAAGTGTAAAAAATGGAGGTTTGGCCATAACAGGAATTGTCAAAATAGGACCTTCATTGTAGGAAGGCTGTTGCTATAGGCTAATTTTCAAGCCGAACAATCTTGACTGTTTCCTTTAAATTAGGAAACCGACTACTCCAAGCACAGCTAACTCAAATAACAGGGTGTTTTATACCAAATCAGACGAAGATCAGTTTAAGCAAAATCATCCAAGTTAAGAGTAAAAAAATTCACAAAGGTAAACTTGTTGTCATTAACTTTCCTTTTGTAAAAAGGGCACTGAGGCTTTCAATGTCTAGCCAGTAAGCGAAATTTGTTCTGGACTCCTTACTCCTCTGTAATCTGTAATCTATTTACAATAATAAAATCAATCAATGAACATAAATGGTTCTAAAGAGTAAAAAAATTATATTACTTATGGCAATCTTTGGCTAATGACACAGCTAACTCATTTTTATGTTTTTATTATGAATATTCAGTTTTAGAGCTGGGCATAATTTTTCAGACAACTAGTTTGTTTGCCCAAAAACACAGCTTCAGTCAACCTGAAACTATTTGTGAATTGGCTACAAATAGTTTCGGCCATTCACAAAACAGCCAGACGAGAAGGTGCTGCTGGGCCTCCCACGCATCTTTATAACCTTCAGCCAAGTGATCTGAGCATTGTGTGGGATGTGGGAGACCCAGGTTTGAATCCCTGCTCTGGAACAGACTCTGTTTCACTGAAAAGTCCCCACAATTTCAGTTTTGGTTTGACCTCAACTGATTTTTTTTTTTTTTCCCCCAATTTTTCAGAACTGCACCAAACCGACAAATCAGTTCTTTGCCCAGCTCTATTAATTATACAAATCAAATCAAATAAGCAACAAAATCAAAGCTCTTTATGGCTCATTTCTGCAACTCTAATGCATGGAAGCACTAAATTCAGTGGGGCTGTGGGTAAGGGTAGCAGAATCAGATCCTTATTGAACTGCAAGATCAGAAGGCTTCACCAATAATGTGGGACTTCTTAGTCTGAAAATCGGATAGTTAAGCCTAAAGCCTTAGTGTGCCTAACAGAGTCCCACTGTTGCTGATTCTGGAACGTTAAACTGAGATTTAATTCTGCTGGCGTGACCGACTGTACAGCTCTGAACATGGCATCGTCTCTCTTGCTGCTTTTCCTCGCAAAATCTAATGTAACAAAAGAGGAACATTATTGAAGCATACTAGCATGAAATGTAATAGACCCAAAAGAGAAGGGATCTTGAGGGAATGTTGATCACTGTTTATTTATTTGTTTACTAACTAGCAACTGGATATTTTAAAAGAAACTCAGCAGCAATCAATAACTTATGAAGATAATGGGGCAAGTTTGTCAACTCTTTCACTCAAATTCCCCATCCCCTCTCTCTCTTTCTCTCTCCATTCTGAACCAAACTCAATTAGGGTTGTGGTGACTATTGATTACATGGTCGGCTATCTCAACAGTTTTAATTGTATCCTTTAGGTTTCTGAAAATGAAATATCACTCTCTTTCCAGTTCCTACATTTACCACTACATTTTATCTGGCTGAAATGGCTCACAGCACGTCACAACTTGCCCCCAGGAATACCTCCTATACTCAGAGCTGTGGGGGGTTAACACAGAGCCCATGCAGCCATGTCTCACTACATGAGGACTCCCCATCCCAAGAAATCCCCAGCTGCCTGTTTAAGCCAGTTTTCCAGCTCAAATAGCAAGAATCAGATTCTGAAACATCATAAGATTGGCTTAAAAAGCATGAAAGTTTATTTGGTTTCTGGGTTTGAAGCCTTCAGGGTGCATTCAACTCATGTTTTCAGACTTCTCACATCCATGAGGAAGAGAGATTTATTTTTTTCCTGTTTAAATGAAAGCTGGGATTTTCTTGAAACCACTTGACTCCAGGAGCTGGAGCTTTAAGAAAAACACCAAATATGGCAAGAGTTGGCAACAATGATAAAGAACATACTATAACTGATTCAAACCAGGAGAGTCAATACCTAAAGCTGAGGAACCTCACTGCAATATTTATCCTCATCTCCAAACCAAGCAGACCAAAGTCACATGTCTACCGCTTCCTGGGCCAATGTAGTAACGTACAGGATAGTAAGAGTACCAAATTCAATTGAAGGCCAACACAGTGCTATTATACTGTCCCTGTAACAATGTGTTGTGACCCAGGAACATTGGATCCGTCTTGCAAACATCTTTATCGGGATAAAGAGTCTGATAGCAGAATGATATCATTACAGAATAAAAGTTAAGGCACAGTACAAAACTAATGCTTTTAATATAACCCTAACTAGTTTGTCCCCGCAGACATTGCAATATATTGCAGTCTTTTTACTGGATTTATTAAAAATATACAGTTCACCTTAATTCTTCTGTGTGCTGTATATTTATTTTCCATGACAACATCTTGCAGAGCTGCAGAAGAGCACGTCTATTTCAATGCTATCAATATCACTTTCTGTCTAAAGACCTGAAATACAGTTAATGAGCAAGACACATTGTTTGCTACAGTATGGTGTTTTGTTTTTGCTGCTGTTGTATTGCTGGACAGATCATCATGGCCTATGGTCTCTCAATTCCCTTCAGGGGGTGTTAGTTGAAATGTCAGCTTTAAAGCACAACTAGCAATGGTCCTTGAAGGAGCAGCAAGAGAAAGGAGCATAATAGGCAACAAAGCTGACAACAAATATTAAACTAAAAAAAATTTTTAAAGGACTTCTGTCAACGTTCAGCTAACAAACTTCCCGGGTCTGGAGGAGAACAGGGTCACCAGCCAGAAAGTAGAGAAGCAGAACAAACAGGTGTTAATCAGCTAATGTTTACCTACTGAATCGGAGAGACTATACGGCTTTGTCTACACTGAAAAGTTTTGCACTTTAACTATGCTGGCATAATTAAAGTGGCAAAGCTACCTTAGGTACTTTTATAGCCCCCATCACCATTGTATTCGAGCGCCTCCCAATCTTCAACGCACTTGTTCTCCCAACATGCCTGTGAGGTAGGAAGTGCTATTATCCCCATTTTACAGATGGCAAATTGCCTAGGGCAACATCCCCTCCTCTCCTGGTAGATACTGGTCTGTAAGCGTGTGGGACTCACCCCTGCAGCGCCTCCTGCTGGTCTCTCAGGGAATTAGCTCAATTTCCAACCTGGAGTGCCCTCTGCAGGCCCCCGAGTGCCACAGCTTGGCCCCTGTGTCCCTCCCAGACTCCGGCGCCCGTTTTCTCTGGGCCCCTGGCAATACCCCAACAGTTTCTGTGGGTCTCCCCTCCCCAGGGAACCCCCACCCACTACCCCCACCTCGCCTCAGTCTGGGCTACTGCCAGTCACCATCTAGCCCCCCGCTCACTGGGGCAGACTGCAGTATAAAAGCCACTCATCACAGGCAAGGGGGTTTGACCTGCTGCCTTCTTCTACCACCCAGTGCCTCTATGGGCCTGGAACCAGGCCCTGCAGCCTGGGGAGTTGCCAGACTGGAGCTCCCCAGCTCCCCAAGCTCTTCCCCAGCCCTGCTTCACTCCCAGCTACCCTCTTATTCCCCTGCGGCCAGGCCAGTCTCCCTCCACAACTAGAGGAGAGACTCTGCTCAGCTTCTGGCTGCGCTGGACTTCTTATAAGGCCCAGCTACGCTGATTGGGGCGTGGCCCAGGTGTAGCTCCTTCCCCAATCAGCTTGGGCTTTTTCTCTTAGCCCTGGGCCCTCTCCCAGGGCTGGCTTCTACCCTGTCAGGGCTGGAGCGGGTAACCACCCCGCTACATGGTCCAACAGTGCTTTACTCCAGTTTGGGAAGCAAAATAAACTATATTGGCACAGCACTTTTATACTGGTAAAACTATGAGTACACTAGGGCTTTTAGCACCATAGCTATATCAGAAAAAAAAAAAAAAAAAAATTCACCCCTATCCATCACAGCTCTGCTGGTAAAAGTTTTAAGAGCAGACCAGGGCTAATGTACCACTTAGATGGCACTTGCCATCTGCCAAATGCTTTATAGATATCAACTCATTAATCCTCACAACATATATGGGAGCCAGGAAAGCAGTTTACAAACAGGGTAATTAAGGGGAGGAGGTTATATTGCTTGCCCCTAGTCACAAAAAGAGTCATTCCCAGAGGATAAATTAGAACTTGGGCATTCTTTATTGGCAAGCCTGTGCCAAAGCCCCACCTGTGTATGTGACCTTACCTGATAAAGTTTTGGGGTGATACCCAGTACATTGTATTTCATTAAGCATAAGCAGACTGATCAGAAGCCCCCATCAAGTCATTTAAAAGGAAATAAAATCTTGCATGGATTGTGATTTCCTTTAAGAAATCTTACACAAGGAATTTCTTTTAGCACCAATCTAGCCCTTTCAGACAGATGTCTTCCAGGATTACATCTCTTCTTTCTCTGCTAGTTAAACACCAAACTGTAGCCCTGGAACAATGAGTGTGGCATCCAGGAGTTGCAGAGTCTAGCCCTACAGCCACGGATGCTTGAGCAGTTCTACAAGGCCAACAAGGTGGCTGTTCTTTCCCAGGGACAGAATTACACACTCCACCAAGCCCCACTGCCCTAAATGTATACAAATCAGGTAGCTATGGATTCAAATACAGGAGAAAAGATTGGTCTTGTAGTTGAGGTCCAATTCTGGTGCTGCCACAGGCTCCCTGTATTACCTTGAGCAAGTAATTTAGTTTCTCTATGCCTCTGATCCCCATCCGTAAACAAGGAATAATTATGCCTTGCCTCCCACCCTTTGTCTGGCCTATCTATTTAGACCAGGGGTTCCCAACCTATGGCCCGGGGGCTGCATATGGCCGACCAGAGCATTTCGTAAGGCCCACACCTTATTTCAACACAATATACTAACGCCAATTCATCAGCATTTTGTTGTCATGTTTACATCATTTTAGTTTATACAACCTATCTAAATACACACGAAACAAGCTGAACTTAAAATATAAATCAATACAAGTGATTTTAAATCTTATTAAAATACGTTGAATCTGTTCGGCCCACACAAGGCTGTGTTTAGATTTATGTGGCCCTCCTGTGTAATCAGGCTCGGCACCACTGATTTAGATCATAAACCCCCGGGGGCAGTGTCTGTTTCCCAATATGTTTTTGCACAACTTAGCACAATGGGATCTCCAGTACTATTACCATATGACCATAAATGAAAAGTACTCTTATCTGCACCCAAAAGTCATCTTCAGGATGCATGTTCTGCCAACAAAATGGGAGACCATGCACAGCCTTTCTGAAAAGGTATTAATTAACGTGCCAGATCCTCAGCTGGTGTAAACTGGCCTGGCTCCACTGACTTTAATGGAACTACTCTGATACACATTGGCTGAAGATTTGGCCCACAGGCTATGCCCTTTAAATGAGTCTCAAAACTACATTTTCCCCCCGCTGTTCAAATGCATCCCATGTTCCATTGTATTAAATCACTAATTCTTAGGAGTGAGTAATTATATTGCCTGAAGATCTATTAAATATCTGCTCCTGGCCTGAAAAGGTACTTCTGAAGTCATAATTATTCATTCAGAAGCTACTTCCTACATCTACTGGGATGCTAAATTTATATCTGCTGGAACCTAGGCAAGAAATGATGTTCCAGCAACAGAAACCTCCCACAAGGAGTTGCCAGCTCAATTATCCTTCTGTCATCGCCTGATCAGGGATGTGGTAATCACTCTTTCAAACCTGTTCTGACTTCAGCGCTACACACATCTCCTACCCACGGGCAGTTGCCTCCCTGCCCCCAAATACTCAGGCCACATGGTTTTCCGTTCAATTTTTAGAAAAGCACAAAACCCACATGAGTGACTTAGCCAAAAAAAAAAATCTATCGTAGGTATGCCTATAGCAGCATGGTATAGCTGCTCCCTCAAGTCGTTGGAGCCAGAAGCAACCCAGGTTACCACTTCTTCACGGCATCTCACAGGTGCAGGTACCAGGAGCAGCAGCCAGGGACATGGGAAATTGCTCTGAACTAACCAGCGCGTCTCTGATTCACCACATATCTGCACCACCGCATCCCTTTAATTCACGCTTATGTTCTTATGTACGCGTTTAATTGACCTCTCTGCAATACAGCGTGAGCCCTCAATGGTATCAGGTGTAAATTATTTGAAATGTAATGACGGGATACAGGAAGAGAGCTGTAAATAACAGGAATTCAAGCTGAGGAGACAGACCTGAAGGAAAGTACAACTGTCTATTATTCTTATTCTTATTTATTAACCAGGTTTATTATGGTAGAGCCTAAGGACCAACTGAGAATGGGGTCCCACAGTGCTAGGCACTGTCCAGACAGAGCAGAACAGAGTCTCTGCCCCAGAAAGCTTACCATCTAAACTGATAACACAAACACTAAGCAGAGGGAAAGGAGTATAACATACAAAACCACGTCTACTAAAATCAGGCAGCCAGTCGCACCTGCTGAAGTTCCCAACCCCTCAAGAAAGATCAGTTAGTTAACACCTCCCCACTTTGTTTTTTCTTTAAGCGGCTCTCTGGTCCTGGGGAGAAGTGGTGGGTACCAAGCCCACCCCACATTGATGAACCAGAGTAAGTGAATATAGAAGACATTCCTCTACAAAAAACAAATAAGCCGGCTTCCTCTTAAGACAGAAAATGCAAAGCTGGAAAAAATCAGCCATCAGACACCAATGACAACTGTCACCTAAGTAAACAGCTGTCACGTCGAGCAGCAAATTAGAATTCTCCTCTGCATGGAATCCAGGTTGACACCTGCGGTCTGGAGAATATTGACAGAGCAGCGGAAGAGCAGAGGAGAACATGAAAGCAACCTGTAATCTCAGTGTGCCATAGGTGTTAATTAACCCGGCAGTCAACCGAACTGCTGGTATTAAAATCCCCTTATCAAGGGAGTGCACATTTCAGCATTTCTGCAGGCACCATTACACTTGGCACAGAGGCAGCAGGCTATTGTAAAAAGCATAGAGACTGAAGCACATTACTAATAATTAGCTGACAATCAGAACATCTGTTAGTACTAAAAAAATGTGTTATCTAAAGAAATACACATCTGAAAAAGTCAGCGGTGGCATTGATAAAGCAATAAAGGCAACTTTTGACAAATAAATATGAATAACTTCTAGTGAAAAATCTTCATAATCAAAGTTTGATCATTGTATTCAAGCCTTCAGGAGATAAAATTTCAAGTGAAGGTATTTGTGCCTAAAAAGGAAAGTTTGTTTCTACATACCTGTCCAGTCTCCCACTATTTTAAGATGGACCCCAAATGTTGCTTTGGTATCTGTCGGACACTGAAAAAAATGAAATAAGTTAAGGAACATTTCTGAAAAATAATTAAATAAACTGAGATTTAAGCACAATTTTGAGACCAGATCCTTAGCTGGTGTAAATGAGAGTAGCTCCAGTGATTTACACCAGATGAGGAGCTGTCCTTTTATTATAAAGCAATTGCAACTTCAATAAAATGCAGAAGGCCTAGAACAGACTGATTCAGGTTCCAAACATTTTTCTCTCTCATTGTGATCATGGAACAGGGCTGGGATGTATCCAACTTGGATGTGATTTCGAATAGCTACTCCTCTAAGTTGTGCCCAGCTACAGTGGCTCACAAGGGACAGTTATGGTAACGGAGGATTGCAGGAGTACAGCAATGCTCAATATTGCCAACCCCAAGCATTCAAAAACCACTAGCCAGGCCTCCAAATCACACATTGGGAGTTCTTTTTAGTTCCCTTCTGGTTTTTCAACCTTTAGGGTTCACATTTTCAAGCTTATCCTCACAACAATGGGGCATAAACACTTTCATTAAAAAAAAAAAAAAAAGTAAGCTGAGATTCTCTTGTATTCAAATGACTCCAGGAGGTCAGACTTTAAGAAAAACACCAGATATCATGGGACACAGGATAAAATCAAAAGAGTAGGCAATACTCTACTTCAGCCATGCCCCTACTCTGGAGGCCGCACAGCTGCTTACACTGGACAGATGCCACCTGAAGAGTCCCCCCACACCAAGCTATTTAAACTACCCGCACAGTCTCTTTGAACTGCCAAAGCAGCACAAAAGGGATGAAGCAGGACTGAGGATCTGGCCCTTCAAATCTGTAACTCCTTGCTAGCTAGAAAGAGTCTCATCAACAGGATGACTTGCAGGACTATGATGATTTTAAACACAAAGAAGAAATAAGCAGCTATCCCTTTAGAAAAGAATATTCTTTTCCCTACTTAACAGCAAGGCTATCAGTTTCCTTTGAAGCTACAGCAGCACTACTACACCCTAACACATTCTTTTTTAGCAATTAATGATAGATCCAAATATACTAACTTTCACACAAACAAGAGCCAACAGAGAAAGCAAAGGATAAGGGACTCTTCCTTACCTTATTTTTCTAAGCTTTAGAGATATGTGTGGATCTGAGGGGAGGGTTGGAACCCAGGAACTCCTGAAGCCTTCCCCTAAACCTGGCACTGACTGACTGTATGGACTTGGCAAAGTCACAACTTTTCTAGAGAGGAAGGATTATCCAGGAGTTAGAGTACAGGCATAGGTCTTGGGAGACCTGTGTCCAAGTCCCTGTTCCACCACACATTTACAGTGTGACTCTGAAATCAGTTGCTGAAGTCCAGCAACAGAGTGGGGGTTTTCCAGTGTATTGCACCCAATGCAGCATGTATGATTATCTGCCCTTTGGGTGGGTGGCATATGTGTGCATTCGCTTCTGACCCTCAGAGACCGTGTACGGGCTTTGGAGACCAGAGTGGCGGAACAGGAGGAGCTAAGGGAGACAGAGAGGTACATAGATGAGACTTTCTGGGGCACAGTAGAATGGTCCCACCCCCAGTCCAACAGCCTCTGTACTGTTGAGGAGGATGTAAGTCTCAGGGAAGGAGAACATCAAACTGGAGCAGAGGGAAACGATCCCATAGTTGGGACCCTCCTTCCAGATGATGTTATGGTATCCTCTCGCACTGAGGATATCTCTCCAGGGGAGGAAACTCCAACTATTAGGAAGAGACAAGTATTAGTAATGCGCCATTCGATCATTAGAAACATAGATAGCTGGGTATGTGATGACCGGGAGAACTGCATGGTGACTTGCCTGCCTGGTGCGAAGGTTGTGGATCTCTTGAGACATCTAGATAGGCTTATGTGTAGTGCTGGGGAGGAGCCGGTGGTTGTGGTATATGTAGATACCAATGACAAAGGGAAGGATAGGAGACAGGTCCTGGAGCCAAATTTAGGCTGCTAGGTAAGAGATTGAAGTCCAGGACTGCCATGGTAGCATGCTCAGAAATGCTTCCAGTTCCATGCGCAGGGCCAGTTAGAGGTAGGACAGTGCTATTACCCCATTTTATAGATGGGGCACAAAGGCACAGAGATTGAGATATTTAGGCTCCTAATGTCATAAGAACATAAGAACGGCCATACTGGGTCAGACCAAAGTTCCGTCTAGCCCAGTATCCTGTCTTCTGACACTCACCCACTTGCCACTGATGGGCATGTTTGCCTGGCCAATATTGGTCAGACAGCCTATGGACTGCAATCACTAGCACAGAATAATGGGCCCTGTAACAGGTCCCCTGCCCATCCTTCTTCCTGGGGCCCACTGGCTGCCCCAATAACGCACAGAGAGGCTTCTCCTTCTGCAGCACCCATGGCTTTATTTACAGACTTCTCCCACCATCAGTGAGATACTATATACTAGGGTTACCATACGTCTTCTTTTTCCCGGACATGTCCGGCTTTTCGGCAGTCAAACCCCCGTCCGGGGGGAATTGCCAAAAAGCTGAACATGTCCGGGAAAATGGCGGCTCTGCTCCTCCCCGACTCTTCGGCTCTGTTTAAGAGCCGGGCTGCCCGAGAGCTACCGGCTTCGGGCAGCCCCCGTGCCTCCGGACCCTGCGCCGCCGGAGCCCGGGAGGGGAAGTGCCCGGCTGGGGGCGCAGGGTCCGGAGGCATAGGGGCTGCCCAAAGCCCGAGCGCTACCGGCTTCACGGTTTGCTGGGCAGCCTCCAGACCCTGCGCCCCCGGCTGGGCGCTTCCCCTCCCGGGCTCCAGCTGCGCTGGGGAAGCGCCGGCTGGGGGCGCAGGGTCTGGGGGCTGCCCAGCAAACCCTGAAGCCGGTAGCACTGGGGCAGCCCTTTCCCCCTGGCTGGGAGTGGAAGGGAGGAGGGGGCGGAGTTAGGGTGGGGAAGGGGCGGAGTTGGGGCGGGGTTAGGGGTGGGGAAATGGGTGGGGCCAGGGCCCGTGGAGGGTCCTCTTTTTTTATTTATGAGATATGGTAACCCTACTATATACAGTTTGCAGGCCTTACAATCTCCACTTCCACCCAGAGACTGACCTTCCCCTGGCCAGCCCCCACTTCCTTCTGACTGCCAGCCAGCCAGCCTTTATAGTCCTTGAACCCTCCAGCCCACAGGTGCAGCCAGTTCTAAAGGCCAGGCACCAGACTTCTCCCCAGCCCCAACCTATTTCCCCTGATTGGGGCTGGCTGAGCAGGGGCTAACTGGGTGCCTCTGCACCAGCACCCGGCTACAGGCCCACTTTATCCATGCAAAGGTCAAGTTTGCAGCTCCTCAACTAGCCGGCTCCTATTGCAGCTTTTCTGAAGCTCACATGGAGCATGCAGCACCCTTGCCCAGCTGTTTGCCAGCAGGTCTCCAGTACAACCCAGATGCAGAGCTTAAGTCTTCAGGTGGGTTTTGTGCCGGATCTCTGCTCGGTGGATAAATTTCTCTACCCAGGAAGATGGAATGATTTGTTCAATCCAGATGTCTGGAATTCCAGTTCAGCACCTTTTCTACAAGACAAGTTTGTGCCCGGCGCCCACTGGAGGTACCACCCCACAGCCTGGCTGCCCCCAAATCTCACACCCAGCGCCCGCAGGAGGTGCCAGTTGCCCTCCTGCAGCCCGACCATCTCAAAGCATGGTTTTATAGAGAAATGCAGAAGTACCAAACCAGATTTAAAAAAAAAAATAATGAATATTTAAGAAAGATTACTTTTCACTTTTAACTGAGACAAGAAGCAACCCCCCCATCCCAACCCTGCCCAGTCACTGTTAATGTCCAATGTGAAAAAAAGACTATCCTTCCTCTCCTGTTAAAACCTCCCCCCATCCAGTGTAAATAGCAAAACTCCCCTCAACTCAGGTGGGTGCAAGTTCAAGCCCATTGTCCTTTACATGACTTATGTGAATAATTCCCTTTTGCAGTACTCTGAACAATAACCCCGTAACATCAGGATTTATTTCTTCTCACATTTTAGGAAGTATATGCTGACACCACAGGCCTAAGGGTCCCTTGGAGGGCTCTAGAAAACCTTATTGTGCTATTAAATCTTCATAGAGGAAACAAACCCATCATGTAGGCTCTATAGAGCCTAGTTTTTAAAGCCCTAGTCATATTTTTATTACATAAATAGTAGATTCACATGTTCTGTTCCTCTGAGATCAGCTAAACTTGAGAACCCTGGCATTTCCCAGACTGCCAGACAAACGAGTGTTTGGATGGACATTAGAGACTGATGTTCATCATCAGAAGCAAGCTCCCCACAGACCAGGACCCACCAACTCAAAGCAGCACTAGACTCTGCCAGAACAACAGATGCAAAACCTGCCGACATCTCTCCACTGCTACAATAATCAACACCCCTCCACAACAACCCACCTTTCAAGATCAATGGGTCCTACACATGGCTATCACAGCATGTGGTGTACCTCATCCAGGACACAAAATGCCCCAATAACAACTATGTGGGTGAAACCAGACAATCACTGTGCTCTCAAATGAATTCAGACACAAAAAACGATAAACGACAAAAACACCACATCATCCATGGGAAA
The DNA here is from genome assembly GCF_013100865.1 of Trachemys scripta elegans. Taxonomy (NCBI): domain Eukaryota; kingdom Metazoa; phylum Chordata; order Testudines; family Emydidae; genus Trachemys; species Trachemys scripta. The sequence goes on along the minus strand of NC_048298.1, from coordinate 322,235,499 downwards.
AGGCTTTTTATAAAACAATCTCCCCATATCTGACCTCTGAGAGTATGTCTAGACAGGGATAAAAAAAAAAACTCGCGGCTCACCCAAGGCTCAGGTTCCCAGCCTGAAAAATTACTGTGTAGACATTCGGCCTCGGGCTGGAGCCCAAATATCTACATAGCAATTTCTAGCACCAAGCCCAAGTCAGCTGACCCGAACCAGCCACAGCCATCTTGTCATTCAGAATTGTGGGCATGAAAATATGCAAGCCTTGGCATGTTTAATAACACATGCCATTGACAGGTCTCTGCACACAATTACAGTAAATGCACACATGCCTAAAAATCTGAAATTTAAACCTAAACTCTTTGGCATCTCTGGTCTCCAAAACAGAATACCTCTAATCCCTGATTGAGGAAAACAAGTATATTCAGGACAATATTTAAGCATATGCTTAAACTGACATGTGATTAAGTTGCACTGAAGTCAAAAGGACTTAAAAATATTCTTAAAGTTAAGCACAAGTTTATGTGCTTTCGTGAATTGGGACCCTAAAAAGTATATGTATGACCTTTAGCAAACTACACCTCTACCTTGATATAACGCTGTCCTCGGGAGCCAAAAAAGCTTACCGTGTTATAGGTGAAACCACGTTATATCGAACTTGTTTTGATCTGCCGGAGTGCGCCTCCCCGCCCCCCTGGAGCACTGCTTTACCACGTTATATCAGAATTTGTGTTATATCGGGTCGCGTTATATTGGGGTAGAGGTGTACAAGTGTCTGAGTGACTTCAGGAATGCATGATGTGGTTTTTGCAGCTCTAGTCAAAGACAATAAAACTTCTTCTCCAAGATCCCTAGAAGGTAATTTAGCTATTACAAAACTTGTTAGGATTATCCACTCCTAGGACATACAAGTTGTTTTAAGAACAGTATTTTAGTCTTTCTAAAAAGACGTATTCACTAGATTACCAAATTGAGAAGGTAGAGTTATTTCCTAACTACATTCTAGGACTTTTATAGCGAAAGAAGACCTTGGACAATGTTAAATGGAATATTTCTGTACAAGAGAGCTGTGAATGAACCTTATTTGATGTACCAACCTGATTAAAATGCGAGAAATTATGCAAATTTATTGTTGCAAATAAACTGTCTGTGATTACATGAAGCTATGCTCATCTTATTCCATCCTCAAACCAAACATGCATATCTCAAAAAAATGGAATATTTGACATGTTATAAGATCTTCCAGCAATTTTTGCTAAAATGTTCATCTGTAGGCATTCAGCCATCCTCCAGAGACTATAGGACAGAACCTCAATAGGTGTCAATTGGAACAGTTCTATTGACTTTGATGGAGCTGTACTGATTTACATCACCTGAGAACATGGCCCTATGCCCTCAGAGATAAAAGTCTTCTGTATTTGAAATGGTAGATTTCCTGCTAAGAGGTTTAATGATGAGTGAGATGTAGAATGTGCCCTCCCACACATACCCTTTTTGTTTGTTTGTTTGGTTGGTTGGTTTGGTTTGCATTCTGCCATTTGTAACACTGGATTTAACATCCTATAACTGGATCAAATTTATGGAATATAATTTATTCTGCATCCTTTGCTGGGAAAAAAACTACTGTTTCTGAGCCTTCACAGACGCATGTTTAATAGGGAGTCGTCTGCCTCTATGTGACGTTCAGCTAACTCCATGATACAAATGCAAAATCTAGCACTCAGGGGACATCATGTGGATTTGTGACAATCCCTGGAAGACTCTGTCTTCATAAACCAGCATATGGATTAGCACTCATCTGTAGATGTTGTTTATTTCAATCAGCAACAGAAAGAATATGGATAATATTCTTAGTTTAACTAATCCAAGTTTAATTTATTACTAGTACTAATACATACTAGAAATATACTTGATTTTATTTAGCAGCATCAAAAAATTCTGGACCAGATTCTCTAGTGCAAAGAAAGTGTAAAATGCTACTAAATCAGAGTGGTAACAGTTTACACCCACTTTACACCAACGTAAGTGACTACACAAGGTGCAGAGCAATGGAGAATCTGATCTCATATGTGTGAGAGCACAAGAGACAGGAAATGAAAACAGATAGGTCTTGTAAATTATATAACCTACAGTATTTAGGGTCATCAGGGACACCTCTGGCACCCATTCCCAGCCTAGAACTCTCCCTACAACCAGGGGCATGTTCGGTAGATGGCCCTTGCCTACAAATTTACCCTCTGTGATGGTTCACTATGGATTTGGTAGCCTTTGGCATATGTTTCTGGATATACTATTACTGCGGAGGAGTCATTGGCTGGTGGATGCACCAGGCAGCACTGTAGAAAGTTCATCATCATCACAGAGGAAACAGAGGCTCAGAGGTATCAGAGGTCACATGACAGGACAGTAGCAGAGCCTGGACTAGAGCACCAGCCTCCTAAGTTCCAGTCCAGAACCTTACTCACTAAGCCAAACAATACCTCCAGTTTGAGAGAAATCTTTTTCCTGGATTACCTCAAGTAATTCAACTTGTCACTGGGGATAGCAACGGCGGGAAGAGGGAAAAAATCCTCTTTCGACTGTGGCACACTACATAGAATCAACATCAGCCTAAGGCACAGAGTGGTTTCCATAACCCTACTACTTCCAGCAAAAGTGAGGAGCCAGACAATCTGGATCTCAGACCTCTCCAAACCACCCACCCTTGATGGCTGTGCAAGAATCCCTTGCTGAGCTGGCACCAATGCAAGGCATGTGCCTCCAATGGAGAGCCCCCCCTGCATTCTGCGCCCCTCATGAAATGGAACTGCTCGGAATCTACTGCCCAGGGGCCCTCTGCACAGGCAGAAGTGGGAACAGGACTAGTCGTTTATTGGCAACGACAGCTATGATGTGTGCTTTGGCTGGCAGAGGAATGAAAAGGAGCCCTGTCCCCACTTCGACAGCTAAAAGAAAGGTCACGGCAGAGCTGGATTAACACAAATGAACAAGCAGAGAGTAATTCCTTCTAAGAGGCTATTTCACTTTGGAAAGAGTCGCAATATGATTCAGAACTGGAATTTGGAGACATCCTGGCAGGCACTGTAAACACCATGCACTCCTGTGGCTGGTTCATTGTCATGGTAATTGCCTCCAAGGATAAAACTGCTCTGTTGCAAACCTTTCCTGTATTGTCCAAATTTGTGACCTGGAAACGGTCAGATCAGTTATGCAACTCAGACAGAAAGGCACTTAAGAGTTAATGTATATGAGAAAATGACAGAACTAAACCCAACTGAGCTAGATTTTCTTTCCCTCGTGGGGGAGGTGCGGGTGGATTTTCAACATTGCCAATCAGCTGCAAAAAGAATTTGGGCTTCAAAAGTTCAGTGAGCCATAGTTTGTCTGGTTTTCACAGAAAACTGATCTAAATATTCCCAAAACAATTTATCCTGAGATTATAAAACAATGAGGAAGAATGATGACAAATACAGGCATGCTATATAAAGAATACCGCCAATACAGAACAGCTAGTCTTAGGTTTGAGTCATGGAAAGTGAACCATATTAAATCAGACTACCCCAGTTTTAACTAATGAATCACACAGTTTAAAAGACAGATGTCAGAAAAAGGTGCTTGTAAGGTTGTTGGTTTTTTTTTAAGACGTTTATGTCTGAAAAAATGAGCTGTATGGGAAGAGTCTTCAAGGTGACTCCATTTATTTCTATTGTGGGCTACTTTGCAAATTTGGCTTTGTTTAAACTCTCTCCATATTGGGAACTTGGCCTTATGAGTGACTTAATTTAACTGAGAAGTGTCTGCAGACATTATAATTTGGTTGTACAGGACTATGTACAGTACCAATGACTATGTAGCAAACCCTAAAAGATCTCAGTTCTTGTAACTGTTATAGGTGGATATTTGTAAGTATATAAAGTATAAGACTACGTGTGTAAAGTTTTTTTGTTTAGATAAACTGGATGCGTAAAACAAAAATCTAAAAACAAATGGATGTACGGCAGCACACAATGAGCAAGAGAAAGGTTAATCTACGCTATTTTTATTGCACTTAAATTATTTTCCACACAGCTGTTAGATTTTCTATTTGTATGAAAAGCAGACAAGCCCTTGGGACTTGCATTAGTTTGCCAGCAATATCTGCATCTCCCTGAGTGTTCTGTAGATCATCTCATAAAGCCAAGTTTACCATATGCAAAAGGATTAATAAAGCTCATTAAAATCCTATCACTTTTAGATTTGTTTTTTTCTTGTATTAATCTGCTAGCATTAGGCCACTTCCTGAGGTCCTTACCTAGTTTTTACAAGGGAAAACTTCCAACAACTTAAAAATTTTAGGTATCTCAGAATCCGGCCCTTGGGCTTTTCCTGTTGTACACCATTTGTTTCTTGAGTTTACCGTACAGTATATAGGCATCTCCAACATTTCCCAGTTTTGTTCTTTGCATAATACTATATTACTTGCTTGAAAGACACTGAGAATCAAACTTCACTGGGGGGCTGTTAAAATTCCACTGAAGTCAATGGCAGATTTCCCATTAACGTCAATGAACGTTGGATCAGGCCTCCAATAATACAATAATGCAATCCACGGCTTTGTAAAATAAAAACCTACCTCACTAAAGCAAAAGGAAGCATTTGCTTCCACGTTCTTGTTTAAATTTGTTTAAATAACGTTCACATTTTCATTTGTTCAGATTGCTGTAACAAGGTGTCAGGCACGGACTTGAAAGCTTCAGAGCACTAGTCCTCAACCCACACATGCCTAAGTTAAATTTGTCAGGCTTTTTAAGGCCTTAGGTCGACTGAACTATACATATTTCTGAGTCAAAGTGGGAAGTAAAAAAAAAAATAAGGGAAGATCAGAGTGCAGAGGAGAAGCTCATGAGGATGGAAAATACATAAATAAACAACAGCCTGGAGACACCTAGAAGCGATATTAAATTTTTTCATGTACACAAGTAAACCTATCTCAGGTAATTCTCTATCTCGGCTTCATTAACTATCACTCCTTTATAGAATTTTGTATTTTGAGTATGTCTAATCAAACAAGGTTTGGCAACTACCTCTGCTCGTTCCTTTATACATGTTTGGATTTTGTGCTGACATTTTGAATATCTCTATATAAAAACATGCCTTATTACCCATGGAAACAAGTCTACATAATACAGAGGAAACCCTGGTACATGCAGCAAGCCATGGATTGGATTTATCCAACATTGTACATGAATAAAGAACTCAACTTTAAATGGGTCCCTCAATTTTTCTGCTCAGACAGAAACTGCAATTCTAAAAAGGCAAGGGCTAAAGGTTTTTAACTGCAAATACTACCACAGTGATTTGCTTCATATTAATACAGTGATTTTCAACCTTTTTTTTTTTTTCATTTGCGGAATTTGTGATCAAACACTCAAGAGACAGGGATAGATAGCATACTATAATACTAAATGAAAACATTACATTTCAACAATTGTCTATGGCAGGAGTGAGCAAACTTTTTGGTCTGAGAGCCACATCTGGGTATGGAAATTGTATGGCTCATGAAATTGGGGGTTAGGGTGCGGGAGGGGGTGAGGGCTCTGACTGAAGGTGCGGGCTCTGGGGTGGTGCCAGAATGGCTAGAAATGAGGAGTTCAGGGTGCAGGAGGGAGCTCTGGGCTGGGGCAAGGGGTTAGGGTGCAGGGGGGAGGGCTCCCCTGGGGGTGCGGGCTCTGGGGTGGGGCTGGGTCCCAAACCCTCAGTCCCAGCCCGGAGCACCCTCCTTCGCCACCAACCCCTCAGCCCCACTGTTATTCAAGTTAGCTAGATCAAAGCTATCTCAGGGTACATCTACACTACAGCGGGGAGTCGATTTAAGATACGCAAATTCAGCTACGTGAATAGCGTAGCTGAATTCGACGTATTACAGCCGACTTACCCCGTTGTGAGGACGGCGGCAAAATCGACTTCTGCCGCTTTTTGTCGGCGGCGCTTACTACCACCTCCGCTGGTGGAGTTAGAGCGCCGATTCGGGGATCGATTGTCGCGTCCCAACGGGACGCGATAAATCGATCCCCGAGAGGTCGATTTCTACCCGCCGATTCAGGCGGGTAGTATAGACCAGGCCTAAGATACATCTACTGCAGTGTAGACATACACAAAGACAGCTCAATCGCTTGAGTCAAGACCTAGCCATGGAATCTATGCATTTAGTATACGTGCAAATAGACTCATTGAAGGACACTCCACCATAAGACATATTCATATGAAAAGTCAGGCCCAGTCATAACCAGGCTCAGTAGTGGAGGCTGTAAACCATTTGCAATCACTAATGAGACCCTGGCCAGCACTTTGGAGCTGGGTAATCTGGAGTCCAAAGGCACTCCACACAAAAATGCTACTCACAAAAAGTAAACAGGCTAGCATCACCATGTTATTCACAGAAAGAGAAGAGGCTAGAGTCACTCTGACCTGGGTAGGTTGGACTAAAGAAGCCTTAACAGTGAGCCTTCAGATCTTAACAGTGTGTGGATTTTTAATGTTAGCTACAAATGAGTGTTGGAAGATTTATGGTGGGTGGCACATGCTTCAACTAATGCCAACAACAGAAAATCGGTGTGACACTATACCCAATATTCATCATAGTAATATTATTAACATATGATTATAGCATAATTATGATGCATTTTGTACAAGATGAGTCATGTGAGGTGTCATTGGAAAAGTTATGATTTGCTGACTATGAATATCCTATTTGTATGAATGTATCATTTTTGTATCTGAAGTTATAAATATTGACTATGGATCTGTATTTCAAATGGGCTTACTCTGGAAAACACCCACCACCAGCCTTTCAGGTACAACAACGAAGAAGCCAGCCAGTGCTAATGGCTCATCAACAAAGACAATGGGCTGTGCAATAGCTTAGCCTTCCTGTAAATGTTTCGGCCAGCTTGTAAATAATGACTGCCATGCCTCTGCAAGGGCATGTGACTAGACCACATGACTCTGACCTCCATTTGGGGTACCTGTATTTTTTCACAAACTGGTCTGGGAACCAAATTTGAAACAAACGGTTCCCACCATATGGAAAACCTATACAAGACAGGGAGTGACATCATCTCTTTTCTTCACTCCCCCACAACACAACACATGAAAGAAAAGGACTTGGAACCAGGGTGGGGAGCCCAAGCTGCAAAGCAAGTGCAGCTTGTGCCTTAAGAATCTGCAAACCTGTTTGTATCATCAGTCAGGGTGAGAAATTCCTAATTCATATCCAATCTTTCTAGTATTTTAGGCTTAGTTTGAGGTTTTGTTTATTTACTGGGTAATCTGCTTTGATCTTTTTGCTATCACTTTATAATCACTTAAAATCTATCTTTTTGTAGTTAATAAACTTCTTTTTGCTTCATCTAAATCAGTGTACCTTTGAGTGAAGTGTTTGGGGGGGAAATCTCAGCTTGGGTAACACAAGTTTGTTGCATATTCCTCTCCACACTGAGGGAGGGGCGAACCGGGTAATAAATTCATATTGGTCGGCGTTTCGACCAGGGCAGGGCGGTACAGCTCTGGGGTCCTAAGCTGGGAAGCTGGAGTATCTTGGCTGTAGCCTCTCTCTTGTTGGTTCACATGCAGTGGCTGGTCAGAGAGCCTGCATGTAACTGCAGCTGGGTGTGTCCCTGACTGTGCGAATGCTGGTGTGAGTGTAGGACTGGGGGTGGTCTGCAGCTTGTCACAGCAGCAAAGTGACAGAGGGAGCCCAGGCTGGTAGGTCAGAGGGAACACTGGAACCCCAGTTCCAGGTGGCACCCCGGGGGGAACCTGTCACAGTTGGGTTACGAGGAAATGATGGAGAAAGGATGAAATCTCCATGCGTAAGTCACAGACAGATGATGATTGACCTATGTGCACTAGAGGTACTTGGGTCTCAGACAGTTGTTCCTCTCTCACTGAGGAATTTGAAAATAGTGGGCTAAGATTTATTGTGGTCTCCATGACTGCTGCAAATGGCAGTACAGAGCTCTACAGTCAAGAGAGATACGATGTCACAGTACCTCAGTGCCACTGGATTTCAGTGCCTCAAAGAAAGTAGATTTCTTCTGTGTCTCCTCTGATATTTCAGCCATGTTAAGATTGGAACTTGTTCATGGGAGGTCAGCACGCTCTAGAAAGGACTGAGAGGAAAGAGCTCCTTCTGTTCTCTCTGAGAATGGCAGAATGAAACTGTGATGCTGGGGAGGAACAGGTGGTGACTAAAATTCTGCAATACCAACAGCGGTCCTGCCTTCTCACTGTCAGATGAAGTCCCAAAGCCCATACGTGTGAACTGACCTGGCCCCAAACTGAATGGAGCCTCCATCTGAAATGCAATGCCAAAGGGACAGTCTCCAGCAGACACCAGGTACTGGTTTGGACTGTCAAGCAGGGCAACAGAACTACCTCAACATTACCAGGAGATGTGTAAAGCCAGGGAGCAGCATCAGCTCTAGCTCAGAGGGGTCTGTGCTTGCACAGTTTTCAGTACCTTAAAAAAAACCAAGAATAAAAAGCTTCCCTTTTCCCCCTTTCACTCGCCTTCCATTATGACCCAAAGCGAAACAGAGGGACACAGTGTGATGTGAGCAAGTTAAAGAAGAGAAGTGAGGGCTTATGGAATGTACCCCTTCTTGCTACAGGAATCAAGTTACTGCTCCCCCTGTTCCAATTAAATGATGTTCTACATGCTAGAGAGGAGCAGAATGAGCATACTGGATAAGCAGCTTGAATAACCTTCATGAAGAAAAGAATTATGGTCTTTCCATTTAAACGCTAGACAGGGACTCCAGAGGCCAGGGTTCAGTTCCCAACTCTGCCACAGATTCCCTTTGTGACCTCGAGCAAGTCACTCAATGTCTCTACAGCTCAGTTCCCCATCTGTAAAGTCCTTCCCTTGGTCTGTCTTCTCTAAGTAGATTACAGGCTTTTGGGGGGCAGGGATTGTCCCTTCCTATGCATATGTACAGCACATGGCATAGTTGGGTCCCAATCTCAGTTGGGACTTCTAGGGGCTACAATAATACGTGTCAATATACTGGTATGCTGAAGTGCTGAACTACTGAAATCTCTCTAGTATAAAATTTAAGAAACCCCTGTTGGACACTAAAGAGGACAGCCCTTTGGCTCCCAATCTTTTTGAATTTAGAACGGAATCACCAGTTTCAGTATCAGCTACACTTTACTGGCATAAAACGGAAGATAATGAAGCCACTTTACGTGATAATTCAGCTTTGCCATAATGCCTAGATGCCATGGTGATGGACATATCGGAAATTGATTCAGATCATCATAACAGGCGCAATGGACAAGTCTCTAAAACCACCACAATAGGCAATTATATGACAGCCTCCTTGACCGTCTCAGTAGCAAAATCAAGGACTGAATGCGCCATGGAATCTCTTCCATCAGAGGTGGTGCTTCCAAGCTACGAATGAGGCCCACTGGCATGATATTTTTGAAGAGCTTTCTCTATTTCTGTATGTGCTAGAACAGAGGACGTCAGTCTGCAAGGTCATCAATACAGGACTAAAGTCACACCAAAACAACTGAAAGGAATAGCCCCTCTTTGTGAAATACAGTGTTGAATTCTAATTAGAGATGGGAGCACTACTAAAAGGTAGAGGGGATCCAAGGAGCCCTAAATTTTTGGAAAGTTCTGCCCTGATCCAAACCTTGTGGCTGGCTCACACCTCTATAATAGCCTGAATCAAAACCTCAGATCTGAACCACTCCAACCTTTAGCGCAGATCCACAACTGAAGTTTGGTTTTCAGTGACTGATCCTGGTGCAGGATAAAGCTTAACACAGTCAACACTCCATGTGAAGACATACCAAAATGATGCACATATTTTTAGTCCTGTAAAAATAAGCTACATCACACCTCCACAAGGGTAGGTCTACACTTACCTCCGGGTCCGGCGGTAAGCAATCGATCTTCTGGGATCGATCCCGGAAGTGCTCGCCGTCGACACCAGTACTCCAGCTCGGCGAGAGGAGTACGCGGCATCGATGGGGGAGCTTGCCTGCCGCGTCTGGACCCGCGGTAAGTTCGAACTAAGGTACTTCGAATTCAGCTACGTTATTATCGTAGCTGAATTTGCGTACCTTAGTTCGAAGTGGGGGGTTAGTGTGGACCAGGCCCAAGAAAGTCAACATAATTAAATTAGCACAGCTACCCCATACAATATACTTAATGATATTTAGGGTAGATGCAAGTTTATTTATTAGCCAAGCTACATATTGTAGCTTGTAAAAGACTGTGGCTTGCTTTGATTCCTTAGTGGGTTTAACTGAGACCACATGAAAGGACCCTGTATCTTCTATTTGCAAAATGTAAGGCTGTATGCCTCAAGGCATAGAGCCAAGCACCACGTGCCAACACAAGAAGTGATGCCAATGTATTACATAAAAAGCTACTTCTCTTCTAATATTGCAATGAATATTTTAAATAGGAATCCCTCTTCTGAAGTCATTCATTGGTAAAAAGGAAACATGTGCAACCATAAATTACTAGTATTGTGGTTTCATGCTGTTAGCAAATAATCATCTTTGTGGTTAAGCATCTATAAAATGAGGAAATTCAATAACCCTGAGTGGAAGATCTAGAACTGAGACTGAAAGAAACAAAAGACAAAGATTTCTACAAAACGCTCCATATAAACTATTGGCCCTGATTCTCCTCTCACTCGCGTAGTTAAAATCAAAAGCAACTTTGCTGACAACAGTGGAGTTGAATCATGTTAAAACTGGTGTAAATGAGAGGATCAGCCCCATAAATGTGTCTTCTTTTTTTTTTTTTTGGAAGGAGGAAAGAAAGGGAAGGAGAATTTTGATCTGATGGTACCAAAAAGAGTGAAAGCCACGCTTTGGAAATCTAAACTGAACTTTTACAGGACCAGCACTATTGTGTTGGAAACAAACATAATTGTTGATGTTTGCTATTACTGAAGAGCCTTAAGAGATGGCTCCAGGCGTTAAGCATTAAACTGCATGACAGAATGCATAAATTCCACCCTCCCAACCACAGAGAAACTGCTGAGCAATTAACACATGTAGAGAGATGTCCTGGGGACTAAAGGCACGATTTCCAGATGTGACTGCTGATTTGGGGTGCCTCAATTCTGAGGTTCCCAACTTGCGACACCTTAAATGGGCCTGATTTTCATAGTATTCTGAGCATCAGCCCTCTGAAAATCAGGTCCCTTTAAGGAATTTTAAATTGGGCACCCTAAAATGGAGGCATCCAGAAATCTCTAGCCCCTTTTGAAAATCTTGGCCAAAAATATATATTTACACAGAAATATAGGACTCACGAGATTAATCTGTGTAACACAGAGAGAGAAACATCTCATATCCTAATTAAAAGTAAGTGATATACAATTTTTTTAAAATATCCTTGCCAACAAAAAAAAGTAAAATGCCTTGAACATTTTTGTTACCTTGTTAGGTAACCCCCCTATTAAAGTGCATAATAAGCCTGTCGCCTGATCCAAAGCCCCTTGCAGTAAGTGGAAAGTTTCCCATTGATCTGAATGAGCTCTGGACAAGGCCCTGTGGGAGTTCAGAAGCCTTGGCACACAGGCTGCAATAAAGGAAAGAATCCATGTTTATTTTGTTTTACTCCACCAGGGTTTTGTTCTGAAAAGTGATAGGAAATACTCATCTAAAGTAAGGAAATCGGGCACACAAGGGTCCAAGTAGAAGAGTTTTTGAATGCCACACCAAACAGCACTTTGGGAGTGACTGTTCGATGCTCTGAAAGGGACCTAGGGAAATAAATATTCTTAAATCTGCTTAATAGAGAGCATATTGACAAAAGTTGTACCAAGGTAGCTGAGAGGCAATGGGGAGGGTGATGTACCCTATTCAAGGATGGTGCAACGTCTATTCTATTGTGAGCTACCTGGGAGCCCCCAAAAGAATTTGCTGAGCTGACCAGCAGGATTCCTCCAGGGGGACTGCAGAAGCTGGGCAGCCTCTTTCCCACCCCTCTGGAAACTATACATTTTGAGCAAGACAAAATGAAAGAATGGATAAAAATGAATGGAATTTTCATATTAGAAAAGAAAAATGTGTTTTCAAGTAGCAAAACGTTTCAGTCATTGGAGCAGGCTGGAGGAAGATCCACAGGATCAGTGCCTGCATGGATCCAGTGATTTCAACAGGGTGGCACTGAAGCCTTTGACTGCCGATCCAGCTTAGAGGGTAAAATAGCAGCCACAGTAGAGGTAGGCAGGGGAGCAGCTCTGAGCCCTCGGTAGTGATATGGATTTTGCCTCTCCAAATCCACGTAGGAGTTTCACGCCTTACCCCTTCCACTGGGGGGGACGGGGAGGGAGAGGACTATTAAATTGCACCAATTACTCCGCCTCTTTACAAAATGCCATCTTATTTACCTCACTTGGCTGAGATGTAGTGTACACAGAGACAGGTTGGAGTTCTGCTAAAGGCTTCAATGGGAGCAGGTATTGGGCTTCCACCCCAGCCTTACTTAATACCAGGCACTAATCCAAGCAGCAACATATTAAACCTTATTTTGTTTGTTTTTTAAAGAGGGACCAATAAAGATGCATAGCCCTCCTTCTGTGCCTATACTCCCCTTCCCTCCAGCCTTTGTCTAATGGCATTGCTCGCTGCATTATGTCCAATACTGACATTGTAAGCTCCCAGGTCTACCACTTTTACTTGTCTATTAAGCACCATGCACACTATAAAATAACAACAAGAAGAGATTAATAGTATGTAAAAGAATAAGAAAAGTTGGCAAAACTCACACTGAAATCATTAATGCTTGGTACCTACAAGTAGGTCAGACAGGAGCAGGGGGAAAAATACTGAGTCAAGATATTGCCTACATACCCTTAAGCCTCGTCCCATGTCTAGCATTATACTGCAGTGAAAAAAAGCTTTCTAAGCAAAGAAGCAGCCCAAGGCAGAATAATGACCTAGAAAGACATCTGGAAACTACTGTCCCCTGCCTAAGCTGGACAGAGAAAACTATTATAAGTCTAGATGTTTCAAGTCCTTGCTATGCAATAAACCACCCAGTAATAGCATCTACTCTAGTGTAATTAAAGTGATACTGAAATACATTTGGGGCAATAAAAATCAGAGCTAATGTCAAAATAGCAATTTAATATGAAGGAATATTTAAAGCAGTATATACTATGTTACATAAGAACAGCCACACTGGGTCAGACCAATGGACCATCTAGCCCAGTGTCCAGTCTTCTGACAGGGGCCAGTGCCAGATGATTCCAAGCGAATGAACAGAACAGGGCAATTATCGAGTGATCCATCCCCTCTCGTTCTGTCCCAACATCTGACAGTTACAGGCTTAGGGACTCCCAGCACATGGGATTGCATCCCTGACCATCTTGGCTAATAGACATTGATGGCCCTATCCTATAGGCTGTTAATATCACCCTACTTTAGTATAGAATGCATTGTACATAAGAGAAAGTTACTTTACCATCTCTTCTGCTACAGATCTAAACTAATCTATCAACTAGATATTTGTACTCAGCTGAAAATACATAACACTGTATTCGAATATAAATGAATTATTTACATTGAATGAGAAACTATATCTGTCTCACCCAATCTTGAGATTTGCTTCTTGCAATGGATGCCATCACTGTAATAGACTTTTCCAAATAGCAGGCCAGATCCTCAACTAGTCTAATCAACTTGATGTGAATGAACTTATGTCAGTTTATGCCACTGAGCCCACTTCTGCAGTCTTTCCTCTGGCAAAATTCCCATAGGAGTCAATTCAAAGATTTGCCAGAGTAAAATCTGCAGGGTCTGGACAAATGTTCTTAATTATAATGGTCGATTCCATGCTAGCTGCCATTGTTATTCTGGAACCTGACATCACATTGGCCATAAAAGATTGTTCCAGAGAGTGGGCTAATTTAATAAGAACTAGCATTTATATAGTGCTTTGCATCTTGCAAGCACTGTGTAAATATTACTAATGAATTCTATTAGTTTTTATTTCTGTCAATTTCAATACAGGGAGAACAATCAAAAGATATTTAATATTTAAATGAAATGGGTCTGATTCTGGTCTTTTCACACTTACAACGGGGTAAATCAGTCATAATAAGAAGACGAAATAGGCCCATACTCTCCAACTGTTCCATCTCACTGGTTCTACATCACTGGAAAACTTCACAAATCACAAACATAGTAGAAGACTGAAAAAAGAACTTACTTATGGACTAAACTAAAAGAAACTGACGCAATATCTTTGTTTAAGTTTATTTCACCAGACAAAATGAAAGTTTGTGCCTAATTCCACAAAAAGATTTTCAGTGCTATTTTGTTTATATTTGAATGAGCAAAATAGAATGGATTTTTTATTATTATTATTATTTTCCACTAATGGAAGTTAGAAAATAGGTTCCTATTATCATTTTCTCAACAGTAGACAAAATTAAATACACATAAAGTGCTGAGAGACATAACAATCACATCACTTTATATTCACAGGTAGCCTCTTAAGTGAACCAGAAGCTCTTATGCAAGGAATTTTCACTGTGAATGAGAGAGAACACTCACTCACCAAAACTAAATAAATAAGAAACTACTTAAAATGCATTAACTCAAAGTAAATGGATTTCTTACCATTGTGAGAGTAAATGGATGGCTTTCTAATGCTGACACTCTTGGACAGTGTAGAATAATGTACTGAAATAAATCACCCAGAGAAAAATGAATGGTAAAAAAGATATGTTCAAAACGTTCGGTCATAGCTGCTACTAACAATACCTCAAAGTTAAAAGCATCCCTCAACCCTTGTATAAGAGAAGCTGTAGTTTTATGTGCTGTGAGTCAACTCACCTGACCAGGCCTTGCTTTAAAGTTTTCTTTCCTCATTCGTAGTTCAAGGACATTAGAGGGATGGCTTATCACTGAAGTTACCGTGACTGGTTTATAACTGCGAATATAGCGGTAGAGCCTTTCTGCACAATATAAGCACAAAGGTCCAGAAATCCAAAGCCAAGTCTGCAGAAGAAAAACAAAAATATTACTCCAGGGAATATTTTTCTTTTTTGATTTCAAAATAACATGACTCCTTACACAGCCTAGTTCTACCATGCTTTGACTACCTGTTTAGTCTACCTGTTGACTAATGTCTTAGGCATCTGAAATACAGGCACTACACATATAGCTACAGGCTGCAGTGAAGAGCCGGCTGTGTCCACACGTGCCACTGCCGTGTGTAGATCAAAATGTGGGGATTAGACTAGATAACCCTCGCGTTTAACCTTATGGTTCTGTGATTCTCCATGTCACGTGAAAGGCTCCAATGAGGCAGTAAGACACTACACTGTTAAAAATAGCAGGGTAGTCACGGGAGGCACTACTCGGTGAGAGCCGTGTAGAGTTTATACCCTTGGGGTTCAGGCAGGTCGGGCACTCTACACTACTCTACTCGCCTCAGCATGCTAGCTGAGCGTGCAATGTCTGTACTCTGACATGCCGCCATAAATGTAGACATCGCTTTACTTTGCAAGTAGTCCCAATGGAGGAGGTGACTGTCCTAAACACTAAGCTACAGAGTCATTCTAAATCTTTCTCTGGCCCAATTAATATTGAATTATTCAGTTCTTTAATTAAAGTGGAACAACTTCAATAGGAGAGATTCCCACATCAGCATGTTCCATAGCCCCGCAGTTAGAGCACTCGTCTGAGAGGTGCTAGAGCCCTGTTCAAATCCCTTCTCCTCATCAGGCAGAGGGGAGCTTGAATCACAGGTTTCTCACATCCCAGGCGAATACCCTTACCACTAAATTCAAAGTTATAAAGGAAGTTCTCCTTCCCTTCTTCACCCCAGCTGTTTTGTATGGACTTGCCTCTGAGCTCAGCGATTGACTGGGCCTGGCACACAACATAGATGTTCATCTGCCTACCTTCTCTGGTTTGTGAATTGCTCTGGGGCTTAGGCAGGAGATAGGCACCTGGACATCTAGAGAGATGCAGCAGTACGTGTGCCCAGAGGCAGAAACACAGATGCTGAGGGAACTTTTACAGCAAAAAACGTGGCCACCAAGTGAATTTAGGTGCCTATGGTGTTCAGCAGGAGTTTCGTGGATTGCAGTGGAGCACAAACTGGGACTTAGGTGCCTACATCTTGGGTTTAGGTATCTAAGTAATTTTGTGAATCTTACCCTCACAGTCTAAATAGACAAAGGGTGGGAGATAGGAAGCATTCTTAGTCCCAATTTACAGCTGGGATTTGGCCACAGGGAGATTAAGTGACTGCCCACGGTCACACAGTGTGTGCCTACACAGTCTGCGGCAGCCAGCCTCCCAGCCTGGTTCAACAGACTTGGGCTAGCGGGGCTCACGCTGCTGCCCTAAAAGTAGTTGTGTAGACATTGTGGCTCAGGCTGGAACTCGGGATGTGAAGTTGGGGGGCGGAGGGGGCTTCAGAGCCCAAGCTCCAGCCCACACCACAACTTCAAAGTGCCATCTATACAGCTATTTGTAAAATGGTAGCACGAATCCCACAAGCCCCAGCTGTCAACCTGGGCTGGGGGGCTTGGTGCCGCTACCTGTGTAGACATCCTTTAAGGAGCCCTTGGCAGAGGTATGGACTAAATCCAGCTCTGCTGTGTACCAGTCAGGGCCTAAGCTACACGTCCACCCTTCCTCTCTGATTTTCACACTCAAAATACCAGCATTTCTCACAAGTTGCAGAGCTTGTATGGTCCACAGGCATCTACAGCCCTAGCAAGTCTAATAGCTCACAGAGCTTAGAAATGCAGCAGACTTCTTTAGCCCTAGTAGCTCTCACAGCATAAGGCACTTCTAAGTCCAGCCAGCTTCCCCTGGCTACACAGATAATAATGTCACCTGGCGCCAAACATAATACACAGATTATATTAACTCATCTCCCAGAGCGGACTCTGTTTGGATGCCCTGAAGGACACACGGAGCAGAGACAGGGTGATACAAGTAAACCTGGTGCATCAGATTCATTTCCATTTGAATATTAGTGCGCCGACTGAAAGAATTGAAAAGAGTTCACCAGACATATTGGCCTGGAGGCACACGGACCCATTCTAAAGCAGCATTTCCCAGTGTGTCTCCTTACACCTGCATGGAGTCCCCTTGACTTCAGGGGTGAAGCTTTTTGCAAGACCAGGGACTATGCCTGCTCTGCAAGAGCCGGGCAGCAAACAATATAAAGGATCCTTAATAAATACTGGAGATGTGGCCAGCCTTAAGATGCTTTCCAATGCTGCTTCTGCTTCTATCACATTTCCAGGCTCCCGTTCCTCTCTCTGTCTTCCAGGCATCATCATCTTCCAGCTAGACTACTGCAGCCTCCTCCTCTACAGCCCACCTTCCCCACCTCTGCACTCAGGTTCTTTTCAAACACTGCAGCTAAAATAATCTCTCCTGGCCCATCATTCTGAACACGTCACCCCCCTCCCTGAACCCTTCCAATAGCTCCCTGTTCTCCACTGCATCCAATCCAAGCTTATTGTAATCACCTTTAGGACTTTTCCCACCTCTCCCATTTCCACTTTCACTCATGTATCTCATCCCATCTCCCCCTCCACTCTGCCTACAATACCAGCCTCAATCACTCCTTTGCCTTCTTCTCCAAAAGGACCATTTCATAGATTCCAAGGCCAGAAGGGACCACTGTGATCATCTAATTTCACCTCCTCCCGTATAACACTTCCCTTGAGTCCCTTTTGCATGGATCACCCTCCCTAACTATAGTCTGTCAAGCCGCTGCCCTCTCCTCCTTCAAATCCCTCTATAAGAACCAGATGATGTCAACGGGATTTGCCAACTGACCATGGCTATGCAGGTGGCCAGTAGGGATTACTCACATATTTCTTTAATTTCTAACAGTAAAAAATATATGGAGATATACTTATCTCATAGAATTGGAAGGGACCTTGAAAAGTCATTGAGTTGAGTCCCCTGCCTTCACTAGCAGGACCAAGTACTGATTTTGCCCCAGATCCCTAAATGGCCCCCTCAAGGATTAAACTCACAACCCTGGGTTTAATAGGCCAATGCTCAAACCACTGAGTTATCTCTCCCTTCACTTCCTGATGTGTTTTAGGGCCCCCTATGGTGTTTTGTCTTCTGTTAAGCCCTAATTCAGCAAAGAGCTCTGTGCTGATGAAACTCTGCATGCACAGAGACCCACTGACTTCAGCAACACTCTACAAAAGGATCTTCCAGCAGTTTGTTGCGGGATCATGGTCTTAGTTTATAAGATCTTCAGCGAGAACTGTCTCTTCTTATGTTTTGTATGGTGTTTAGTACAATGGGGCTCTAATGCTGATACGGGACTCTGGGCTCTACTGTAATATAAATAACAGCAATAACAACAATAATGAAATAGTTACATGGATTATCTAATTTCTACTACGAAGCCAAATCTATATTTTGATAACAATTACACCTAAGTAATGTGTAATCAAACTTGCATGTATATGGTTAAAATGAGTACAAGTGGAGGTTAATTGTTTCAATTAAGCTAAAGTCTCAAAATGCTCATCAAAGGTCCCTAAAATTTTCCCCACTGTAGAAGTGGGCTGTAGTCCACGAAAGCTTATGCTCTAATAAATTTGTTAGTCTCTAAGGTGCCACAAGTACTCCTGTTCTTCCCACTGTACACTGTTCACCATTCTGTATTGTGCTCTAAGAATTTAATACAGATTGTTTCATGCCACCAAATCTACGGATGCCTGAAAAGGTTTTAATAATATTTTCCATTATTAAAACTTCTTGTCCAGAGAAGTAATAATTAGTGGTTGTGACTGACTGAAAGACTTGGCATTGCCTGTAAAACCTGAAACATTGGATCATACAGACCTCTGGGAAGTGCGACTGGAACTTGGGTTCCTCAGTGCAAATTCTCACAACGTTATTTTGTACAAATGGTTCTGGTTCTGCTGGGAAAGGCTCAGAAGCGTATTCAGGAAAAGGCTCTTCAAAAATCCCTGGCACTGGAATATCCTCTTGGAGAGTTGTGTTAGGATGAAAGCAGCCAGGAGGGTGTTCCTCTAGGTTAGTCTGGTATTTAAGCACTCCTCTACAGGAAACAAACAAACGAACAAAAAAGACACTGAAACAGCAATCAAAATCAACAGACTTCTCTCAATTTGTAGAGCATGTTATAGGCCATCACAAAGCGGATCAAAGGCTGATATTCCACAAGCATTTTTACTTTGTTTTCCCTTCAGGAGTTTGAATTAGCTTGAAGCGTTCCAACAATAGATCCCTTTGTCACTAGAGTGGAGGTTCTGCAACCCACCTGGCACTCCTGATACTACTTGAGGGTAGGAGAAATTGTGGGGGCCTTGGAGAGAAATTAAATAGTTGCATTTGCAATTCAATCACACCAACGCTATTTTCAGCCACATTCTGTGTGTTACACAAGCCCTCGTTTCAATGCAATCTTAAATACAAGTGGCCTATCAATACTGCAGAATTATAAACTGCAGGGGGCACTCCCAACATTAAGGGTATTTCATGTTTGTGCATGACAGCATCATACATGAGCAACATCGTGCTTTTGAAAATCCACTTGTCAAATGAAAAAAGTCATTATGACGGAGTGTTCACCCCACACTGGCCCTGAAGGGGTTAAGGAGGCCCCAGAAGGGGCCAATTAATCTTCATAGTTGCACCTAAAGGGAGGCCATGGGATTTATGAATACTAATGGCTGGTGATGCCCAGCTGGGGGAGAAGCTGGATAAGGAATATAAAGAGAGGAAGTCTTTAGTAGCAGAAGGCCACAAGGAGAGAGTCTGTAGTCACTCTCTGAGAGCAGGGAGGAGGGGGAAACCCAGGTGGGAGAATAAGCCCTGGGATCCTGGCCTGAGAAGCAGGATCAACTGGAGGAGTTGTGGGGAAAGAAAGCCAGAGAAGCCTAGGTAGGAAGAAGCCCAGGGAAACAATAAGAAAGCGGGAGGAGAGGAGGAGCCTGAGTTCCTCTAACAGTCACTGGGAAATGACACAGCACTGTTGGAGGTGCCACCCAGACATCTGGTCTGGTGAGACTTTGATACCCTGGAAGGGGGCAGATTATATAAGTGATCTATCCGCAAGGCTGAATCGCAAAGAGGGAGCACTGTGAATTATGGAAAGAGAGACCATTGCAGCCATGGATTGACTATCGGCAGGAGCCGCCATATGGGAAGAAAGCCACTATGCCATGCCTGGCCAGGAAGAGGAGCTCTTGCAGTGAGTGAACCCCATTACAGTCCTCCATCAAAGGTGTAGTACGGAGAGCCTGGAATATTGGGCCTGGTGCAGGACCTGAGGCCTGAACCAGAGGCTGTGAACCAAAGTCAGGCCATGTATTAAAGCTGACGCTTACAAGTTCACTGTTCGGTACATAAACTTGGCAAAGTTGCTGCTAGTGTACCAGGCACTAGATATATTACATAACTATATTTCAGAAGGTTAGTACGGACACACCACCAGACCAGTGGGGTACAGGAGTCTGGTAGAGGGCAAATATACTGGTCACTGGATGAGTAGTTTTCTGTTTCCTGAGTTTAGTCTCGTTTTTCCCAGACATGTCCGGCTTTTTGGTAATCAAACCCCCGTCCGGGGGGAACTGCCAAAAAGCCGAACATGTCCGGGAAAAATACCGCTGACCGGGCACTTCCCCTTCCGCGGCTGCTGTGCTCCTCCCCTGACTCTTCGGTCTGTTTAAGAGCCGAGCTGCCCGAGCGCTACCGGCTTCAGGCAGCCCCTATGCCTCCGGACCCTGAACCGCCAGCTGGGCACTTCCCCTCCTGGGCTCTGGGGGCACAGGGTCCGGAGGCATGGGGGCTGTCCGAAGCTGGTAGCGCTCGGGCAGCTCGGCTCTTAAACAGAGCCGAAGAGTCAGGGGAGGAGCACAGCCGCCGGAGCCTGGGAGGGGAAGTGCCTGGCCGGGGGCGCAGGGTCCGGAGGCACAGGGGCTGTCCGAAGCCTGAGCGCTACTGGCTTCACGGTTTGCCGGGCAGCCTCCAGACTTTGTGCCCCCGGCTGGGCGCTTCCCCTCCCGGGCTTCAGCTGCACTGGGGAAGCGCCGGCTGGGAGCGCAGGTTCTGGGGGCTGCCCGGCAAACCGTGAAGCCGGTAGCGCTGGGGCAGCCCTTTTCGCGTGGCTGGGAGGGAGGAGGGGGAGTTAGGGCGGGGACTCTGGGGAAGGGGCGGAGTTGGGGCGGGGCCAGGGGTGGGAAAGGGGCAGGGCCAGGGCCCCATGGAGTGTCCTCTTCTTTTATTTTTTGAATATGGTAACCCTAATTTTGATAATAGCGGTTTTGCTTTTATGTAGCGTAGCCTCAGCATTCACTGAAAATGGACAATCAAGCTACAATACATCCACAACCACATTATATAAACGAACGACTAACCCTGTTCTTTGAATAGTATACTTTTTGACACGTTGTGTCCAATACACAAGAGATTATCTACTAAAAGCGACACACAATCATGAATCATTTTCCAAAGGCACTGATTCTTTGATTAACTATAAAAGCTATTACCATAGCTACAGCCCCTGAGAAAGCTATGTGCTCTTTTGATAAAGCCAGTACCACCACCTTAGTCACTTCTCTCCCCTCCTCCAAATAATCTCCGATGAAGAATATATTTGAAACACAGTAAAATAAAATTTACAAACATGTCCCAGATTTCAGATCACCAGCCAGTATTTAATAAAGTATTTGCCATGAAGACACCATTCCAGCAAAGTACTTAAGCATGTTCTTAACTTTAATACATTAATTTAATTAATTACTTAATATTTAGTCCTACTGAAGTTGAGTTAGCTGCAATGACGTATGATTTATGTTTGGGGTTTTTTGAGGATTATCTTGGCATCCTCTCTCTGGTGTCCCAGGGTGAGTTAAGCTCTGGTACTTCTGGACTTGATCGAGGACAAGGTAGGGGTAGAATCTTAAGAATTCTTCACCCTGTAGGAGATGTCTAAGTCCTTTGACAACTACAGCAATATCACCAAGGTCAGATCCTCAGCTGGTGCAAACTGGCGTAGCTCCTTTGACTTCAGTGGCGCTAGCCCCATTGACACCAGCAGAAGAGCTGGCTCCAAATGTTTTAGTAATCCTTATGTTTGTAGAATAACGTCGTGAAAGCATCTGGTTTGTGTTTCCTATTGACTTTTTGCTATTGTTGGCTTAATACTAAAGCCTACCTAAAGTTTGGGGCATCTGTACATTAAGTCACTGAAATTCTTTGCAGGTCTTGTTGCAAAAAGTACCACAACAGAACATGCATTAATTCTTAAGGCTAGTTCTCTTCTCCCCCTGGGGTGAGGATGAAAGAAACAACAAACCATACATGACAGATGTTAGTCGTCTCACTTAATGCACTACTGGGAGGTGCTCAGATACTGTAGTGACCCAGGCAGTATAACAATATACATAGAGTAGAACCAGGAAGAACCCCCAGGAGAGGATCTGGGAGGAAAGGGCATGGGATATCCTAAAAATATCCCCTTGCAGAATTTTCCCCAAATCATTCCAGTGGTGGGAAGAGGTTTGTCCTCTGAAGAATGGACTGCCATTCCCATGCAAATCTCAGACACCCTGGCACCCCTTGCCCATGCCCCTGCTCCTTGACAGCTCAGCTCCTCTGGTGTCATGCTGACAGTCTTTCCTCCAGCTGCCAGTGCCCAAGGGCGGGGAGGCAGGCCATCTTTAAACAGAGGATCCAGAATGAACGTGACTACAAAAAAACCCTAATGCACTTCCTAGCAATGGTCCCCACACACACCACTGCTGCCTGCTCCCTACTCAGCTATGCACACTATAACCCATAATGGAACTTGAGCTGCTTACATGAGGCAGCACCTCATGAGAGTTGGGGACATCTTGAATAAAGACACCAGGGCAAGTCCCTAATCTTACCAAAAGTGCATCAATGGAAGCAGGAGTGAGCCCTGCAAATTAATGGCAAAACTCCCACTGACTTCAGTGAGAGCAGGATTGGTCCTTGCATTTTAAACCTTGCTCATTCAAAAGCTGCCCACACAGGTTTTTCTGCATGGAATTCAGCTTTTTCACCTCAGAGAGAGGTAGGCCTCCATTAACTCCACTGGGATTTTTAGTCAGTAGCCTAGATGTTTCAGTCCTGATGCCTGCTCCACTATAATCTACCCTTTCAGGCTGGCTGCTAAGGATGCAAAAAGACATTAGTTATATGCTCCATCTAGCCTCAGGAATTAAGAGCTGGTACCGGTAACTCTATCCAAAAAACCTTGCCAACGGATAGGTGTGCTGATACCACAGCCTATCATGCTGACTAATATTGTCTCATTGTTTCCTTGTGTTCTCACCTGTCTGTCTCTCTCCATCTGTTGTTTCTTGTCTTATAATTAGATTGTAAATTCTTTGGGGCAGGGATCATCATTTTGTACAGCACCTAGCACAATGGGGTCCTAGTCTATGACAAGGGTTCCTTAATCATAATTTAAAAAATCTGTGAATTAAAAAAAAACATGCTTCTGTCTGAAATGTTTTTAGCTTCTATTGTTACAAGTTACATCTTACATCTACTATAACTGATGGAGGGTAGGAAAAATGTTTTCCTCTAGTTTTTAGTATGTGTATGAGACAGCACTTTGTGTAGAGTCATTGTCACCAATTCCCCTGTATAGCCAGGCAGGCTCAGTCCTGCAAGAACAGGGGTCTGCACAGGGAGCCACCTGCCTTTTATTCAGTGCGAGATGGGGGCCTTAGTTTGTCAGATTCCCCTGTTGGGTCTTTCATATAGCAACAGTGAAGGGGCGGGGGGAACCTTTTAAAAAAACATGGAAAAGTCAGGAATCATGGTCCAATGTAAGAACCTGATACTTGGAACTCTTTTTTTTTTTTTTTTTTTTAATTCTCTAGATTTCAAGTTTACAGTGCTCTATTTAACCACTTGTAAAATCCAACAGCTACTCATTGTTTACCTTCAGACCCTACAAAGAGAGACAAGATGAGTGAGGTAACATATTTTATAGGACCAACTTCTGTTGGTGAAAGAGACAAGCTTTCAACCTACACGGAGCTCTTCAGGTCTGGGAAAGGTACTCAGTTTCTCACACCAATGCAACTCCGATAGGTATTTAGCTGTGACTCTGAGTACCTTTCCCAGACCTTAAGAAGAGCTCTGTGTAGCTCGAAAGCTTGTCTCTTTCTCATCTCACATCAGTCTAAATCAGGAGTAATTCCAGGGAAGTCAATGGACGAGGTCCTTAGCTGGTGTCAATGATGCAGCTGCTTTGATTCAAATGCAGCTGTGATGATTTACACCAGCTAAGGATCTGTTCCAAAGGAATTGCATTGATGTGAGAAACTCCACAGTCTTGCACCTTGTGAGGTTCTGTGGGGATGGGACCAGAACCTGGGTCTGCAGGACAGGTGACACCTCCACGCCACCACCTGACAGCAATGGGAAACCTGTAGGCATCACCACATACTTCCCGTGGAGATAAAACCACAGGAAGTATCACCCCAGAAGGTCGAACTGACAGCTTCCTTCATGGCCCCGATTGGTCCAGGCACATTATTTAAACCCAGGAGGAGTTCTAGGAAGCATCTTTGCAATAAGGTTGACTTCCCTGCCAGCCACTGTGATGGATCTGCCTCTGCTAGCTTTCAGACCCTCGGCTCCAGGTTGGACCCTCGGCTTCCAGCCTTGAACTCTGACTCCGAGCCCAGACCCTGCTTTAGTACTTGGACTCTGACACTAGCTTTGACCCCTGGCTTCAGTATTGGGAGGCCAACTCCAGCTTTCGACCTCTGGTTTTGGTACCTGGACGCTGACTGTGGCTTTGATCCTGGGCTTCAGTGCTTGAACTCTGACTCTGGCTACAGACCTGGCTTTGCCCTTTGAATGCTGGCTCCATCCCTGCCCATTGGCCTCAGTACTAAAACTCCGGCCCCAGTCCCAAACTCCAGCTATCACTCTTAGATTCTGATCCTGGAACCCCTGACTTAGACCCCTGGACTCTGGCTCTGGCCATTAGGACTGACTGCCCAAGCCCCCCACTCGTAACACTTGTGTGGTCATTTATACCCATAGATTGGTTGTTTAAAATGGTTGGGGAGAGAGAAATAACTGTTGTGTTTACAGCAATGGGGATGTGGAGAAAGGAAAGACAAAGGGAAGAGAGTGACTTCACTTCAGCCAGGGTGGTTCTGGAGACAGAGCTAAACAACATTTATTTTAGTTAACACCAGAATTTGGTGGAATGGGCAAGGAGCAGGGTTTGGTTCAGGTTTTGACCCTGCTGTGTTCTAATCTGCTGTACCAAATGATGCTCCAACCAGAACACAAGCTTTACCTGAGCAATTGCCACTGTGAAATACTGATCAGCACAAGGTCACGTCAGGAAGATGCCACTTAGCTCCCTGCCTCAATGCCCTTCTTTGTGAGCTGTACCCTCCTCACTGTGCTTAAGGAACAGGGACAGTTTATTTTGTTACATACCCGGAAACATGCACCAGCAGCAGCACGTAGAAGACAAAGAAAAGGTTGTGTGTGTACCAGAAGATATCGTAGTTCGAAAGCCTGTAAAGAATAAACTGTGGTTTAATGCCATTCTCAGATATTACACTCAGTCATCACTAATTACAAGCACCTCTGTGAATCTAGATGAAAATTATAAACATAGAAAAATCAAAATCCAATTCAGTTATGATCCAAAATCCAATTCAGTTATGTAAAAAATATACACATGCACATTTGCCCACACTGAGTTGTTGGAAAGAGGTCAGGGGACTGGGTAGGCATGGAAGGGAGGGAAGGAGAGCAGGGACTAGGGGCACATGCAAGGAGCTAAGATATGGAGATTAGTCTGTTTTCCCAGGTCTCTACACAGCCTTCTTCCCCACCCCTGCTTCCATAATGGCTCCCTGACCCCAAAATTCAGCCTATAATCACAGTTCTGCCACCAATACTGGCTCCCTCAGGCCACGCCATTTGCCCTGATGCTCTTGTAGACATTTATATTTTAAAATATTGAAAGTAGCTATTAAGCATTTTAAATACAAATGGGTGTAATGGGAAGTGGGTAAAAAGGTGTGTGGAGGGAAATTCTCCCCACATAAAAACTCTGTGAACTGTCACTTAACTTTATTCCTTTCTCCATGAATACAATCATCAGTCAAAAAAACTAGGAACTCGCTAATTAAGGAAATATTCACCCATAAGCTACTTATCTTCACAAATACACAACACAGCACATTCCAACCCCACACAGCAGCACAACATAGTCTCTTCCAATACAAACCCTTATCCTCACCCACAATACAAATCAAAAATAAAATCAAATATAACCTTAACTCTGACTATATAATTTCAGAAACTATTATTAAGACATTGCAAACATATACTATGTCCCTCTCTTGAAATGTCTTCGTCTCCTTTTACCTAGAGAGCTTATATCTGTTACACTGCCTAAAAATAAATGTTATTTCTTTTTACTAAATCAGAACTTTTTTGCTATTTAAAATATATCAGACTGCTTCTTATCTACTATCCGTGATTCAAAATAGACATTTATCAAAATCTAATTTCCTAGAAATCAGTGTTCTTGAAAACCTGAGTTCAAATTGTGTGTTTAATTCCTATTTTGGGAAACTGGCCTTGGTATGTGGGTGGGTGTAGATTTGCATTGGAAGGAAATGTGTATGTGATGGTTTATAAGATAATAATGTGAATTACTATTGTTATATGTTATTGAGAAGAT
The DNA here is from genome assembly GCF_013100865.1 of Trachemys scripta elegans. Classification (NCBI taxonomy): domain Eukaryota; kingdom Metazoa; phylum Chordata; order Testudines; family Emydidae; genus Trachemys; species Trachemys scripta. Next base: position 322,208,762 of record NC_048298.1, on the reverse strand, counting down.
AGCTTGTGTGTGGGCAGTTGGAGCTTATTTAGGAAGCCCTGAATAAATGGCATCCTATATTTTAGTGATTGAGTTCATGGGAAAGGTCCTGGAATAACTTTAACTTGTAATTGGATCACATTTTAGCATTTTTCTGTATGTTTTATTACATTTTATAATCATTCCAACTCCCTCCTAGCAAATGGTTCTTGAATGAAAAATGGAGAGTTGCTACACAAGCTGGTGCTGAGCTACTGCATGGAAGACTTTTTTTAAAAAATTAAGACGATTTTTCAAGAAGTGTCTTCAACTGGTTTTGTTCTAAAATTCCTATGTCAGAAACTGCTTTTCCATTTCACCTCAAATCTGTATCAAGCCTTTACTTATTGCAAATATAGAGACAGCATGAAAGAAAGTGGAAAGAGTTTTCAGGAGAAGACAAAGAGGACATGAAGGAGCAGGTTGGATTACAGGAGGAGAAACGGGCTTAGACACAATAGGCGTCTGCAGAGCTGTGGAATGCGTGAAGAAAAGAAGCTTGATCTTCATACAGAAGAGGAGATGCCACTGTAATGAATCTAGAAGAAGAGGCATTGTCGAAGCACTAAGAGAGGAAAATGAGGTTTTGATGGGAGTGGAGTTTTAGGGAGGGGAGACGGAAGGGCAGGAGGTTGCTATAGTGAAAACAGGATATAACTAGTACACAGTCTTGGAAACAGGGAAACCTTTGTTGCCTGGATCAGGAACAGTTTTAAATTTTTATCGCAGCAATTTCATTATTTCCAAGAAGGTTTGCATTGCATCTCTCCCTCTTTTTTTATTTAAACAAATGCTACTGTTATTTTCTAATTTATATTGGTCTTGGAGAAAACAGACTTTTGCTTTTGGAAAAGCCCTGCAGAGCTGTATCAGTCTGAAGTGATCATTTAGTGTTTCCACCTTTTATGAAATGGGTTTGGCTTTGGAGGCAAAGCCTTTAGTGTAGCTTACATCCTGCCCAATTATCCTGAGATCTTATCTTGAGTCTAGCAGCACTGCAGTCTAATCCTGCTCAAATTCAGTGCTTCTGTAGCTCCATCTGTGGCTGCCAGTTCCTCAGGTCCTGATTCAGGAAAGCATCCTTGTTCAGGAAAGATTCTTAAGTACATACTGAATTGCTTCCTCAATCAGGGCCTAACAATAATAATAATAGCTAGCTAAGACATGCTGGTTCAGCAATGTAATTTACATATGCCTAACTGACATAATTCGGACTAATCTCTCATGCTTTGAGTTAGGCACATCTGTACGTACCTTGTTGAATCGAGATCTAAAACCCCAATTCTGCAAACACTTGATTCTTGATCCTGCAAAAACATTAATCTACTCAAGTGAGTACTGGATACGGACTGCTACGTGAGCAAAAGTTATGCATGTGCTTAAGTGTTTGCAGGATCAGGGCCTAAGGCTATGAAGGCTATCAAACTCAATCCTGCAGGGTGTTAAGCAATCTGACACTTAGTTGTTGGAGCAGGCACCATACAGCATTAAGGACTCTGCGCTAAAAAGGGGATACAGTTCCCTGCTCATTTTCTCTCTAGACTATCATCTCCATTAATAATGTTACCTGAGGCTGTGACCAAGAATTATTGTGTTCAGTTATGAAATATGGTACCCAGAATTCTTAATATCCCCTTAAAAAGACACTAAGTCAATTAAATGGCACATTTCTATCTGAAATATTTTATCGATGTATTGTTAGAAGAAACACCCAAGAAAGGATGAAGAAAAACTACATTAACCTCTGATTTTTCCAGCAGTTTATTTACTTTGCGCATTTGACAGCACTTTGTGTACAATTAGTTTCACTGGTACCACTGTACAGTCAGTTTCCTGTTTTGCTTGTGTGGATCTTTCACACAGTGACAGTAGGGTGATCAGACAACAAGTGTGAAAAATCGGGATGGGGGTGAGGTATAACAGGCGCCTATATAAGACAAAGCCCCAAATATCAGGACTGTCCCTATAAAATTGGAACATCTGGTCACCCTAGTGACAGGGGAGAGTAAAATTGTCTAGATTTCAATAGACCATGTCCCTTAAATACATCTACGCTCTGAAAACATCATCAGTTTTCATATTTATTGTACAAATATTGATTCCAAAACGTAATGTGCTAGTTCACCTACAAGTTAGTGCAACAAATAGAACAAGATATTTGATATTTTCCTTCCATTTATATAATGTCTGTTACATATCATTGTAGTTGCTCTGTATGCCTTCTAATCTGCGGCAGAATACGATTTCTCAGACTGTGATGTTCAATTTAATAATCAGATTAAGTCTTACCTGATAGCATATGTAGAAGCTGTGCACATTAGGAATAAAACTAACACCATTAGGACCCCAGTCAGTCCTGGAACTGCAACATAAACACACACAGATTTAAAATTGTATTAGGAAAAGGTATACTCATCTTTTATGACCATTTAAAGTGCCGGTCTGTATTAGGAGCACAAATCATGTATTGATCAAAATGATTTATTTGATATGTGTAATTTATTTATTTCTAAGAATCAATTTTCCAAATAAACATAGTTTCAGAGAATTTTGTGCAAAACAGATTTTCACTGTTATTCTCCATCTGGAGAGGGGAAAATATGTTTTCTTCCTTGCATTAGTCCATGTATACACAGATACCTCTAAAATTCACAATTTACTGTTCGCTTCTCCTCTTGTACCCCCTTTGCACCATGAACCAGCTGGATCTCAGCAGGTACCTTTCTAACAGCACAAGCTTTCAGTTTGCTGTAAAGGCTGGTTTTATAATAGCTTCTGAAATCTCTTTCAAAGCTAGTTACTTGCAGAACATTTCCATTTTAATTTTGAGTGTTATATATATTTTTTTAAATGTACAGCTCTCCAGAACAGCACAATTAAAAAATTGGTCACAGAAAGAGAATTTCAAGCAAACCAACTGCAATGCCAGCTGTTGCTACAATCATTTGCAGACCCATTTTACCCTGAAATGGGAAAAGTGCTGCAATTAGTCTTCATAACATAGTATAATGATTGAAGTTGTTGACTGTAGAACAAAACCTGCAAAGATGAGCTGCAGTCAGCATTCCAGAGTGATAGGACAAAGACTTTAAATTACCTACATTAATTCTGGCATCTGATTTTCAAAGTTTGTACAGCACCTAGAAGCATGGGGACTAGACAATGGCTGGAGCTCCTAGGCACTATGGCAATAATAATAACTAATGGTTGGTCAGGGATAGCTCATTTTATTTAAAATTAAGATGAATGGGAACTATCCGTTTGTGCAATAGCTACCTACGCACCCCTGTACTCTTATTGCTGCTACTCCTGTCCTTCCTTCCTTCCTTCCATCCTCTTGTCGTTTCACTTGTTGCTTCCTGTCTCAAATTAGATTGTAAATTCTTCAAGGTGAGGACAGTGTCTACCAATGTGTTTGTACAACACCTAACAACAACAGGGCCCCAATCCTGATTGGGACCTCTAGGACCTACCACAATTCAAACAACCACAATAACGGAAATGGTTTGAAATGGTTGCTGCATTCTCACCTGAATGCTTCTGCTATTTTTTTTACAAGTTAAACTCTTAAAAATTTAAAATTAAATTAAACCCCCATACCTTAAGCCTCAAACCATCTGTGCCAAGTATTGATTCCTATACTGTAGGATATGCAAGAGACACGGGACCCCATCCTGCAGTCCTTTCAAATGAAACTTTTTTTTGGCTTGTTTCTATGCTGTCTTGCACCAACCCCTACCAAATCAGAATAGCAGCATTCTGTCTTCATTCTGAACAGGGGTGAACAAGGTGAAACACAGTAGAACATCACACCCCGTAGGCGTCAATGGGAGTTGTGTCTGAGTGAGGAGTGCCTGCATCAGGCCCAGGGAATCCATTCCATAATGGGACTACATTGTTCTGTCATGTGCATGCAGCTAAAACCTCTTTGCTCATTTATTTTTATGATTCTAGTTGCTTGCTTCCATGTTGCAGTTTAATCATTCTAAAGCTGAACTGATCCTGACATAAACCAGCTGAGACAACCAGTCAGTGTTTTGGTTACATTTCTTTTTCTAACATTGGATAATACAGAAATTTGGTTTTAATATTATGTAGAATCTCTGTATGAAACTATGTTCCACTGACTCATCTGCAGAACAACAGCACTGAAGACTTTGCTCATACCACTCCAAGAGTTTCTATAACTCCTCCTTCCCGACTACTGGGTAAGCAAACCTAGGTTCATCTCGTCATGTGCTTGATGTAACAAATGGCAGATTTGTATAACACCAACACAGAAACTAAATATTTTGTCTGGAGCGTGATGATGAAAAATGGCAAACAGTCATGGGAGTTATTTTTTTGATTTGCAGATAACAGAGCAATACAAGCCATTATATTTAATGCGTGTTTTCTAAATATTCTAATCGAGGTTACTGAATCAGTATCACACATCCTCAATTAGATCCCTGTTTTCTTTTTTAAATAGTTACATTCTCCCTGCAGCCATCTCGAGTTGGGGGGAGGGGTTATTATCCACTGACACTCTGTGAGGCAGCAGCTTTCCCTTCGTTTAGGGTTAATCTCACCTCTGAGGGACTGAACACCCTCAACTCTCACTGAAGTCAGGCAGGGAAGTTGAGGCTCCTCAGTACCTTGCAAGTGCTAAACCTTACAGGACTGGGCTGTCCATAAAGGACAGGGAAGCCGATGAAGTGGGTCAGTTGTCCTGTAACAACCAAAAGCCCCTAAAGTCGGGCTCAGGCTACAACCTAGCCCTTCAATTTGCCTCCTTCAGAGACTCACTCCTCTTCTAAATATTAGGAGAGATCTATTGAGCAGCCTGCATTAACTTGGAGCAACAAACTGGACTAGCCATCCCCCATTACTCCCTGTCCCCATCAATGCTGCTCCGTGACAGGAGACTCTACAGCAGTGGTTTTCAACCTTTTTTCATTTGCAGACCCCTAAAATTTTCAAATGGAGCTGCGGACCCCTTTGGAAATCTTAGACATAGTGTGTGGACCCCCAGGTGACCAGGGACCACAGATTGAAAACCACTGCTCTAGGGGGTCCAACCTTTGATTTATTTTCTCTCTTTTCCAAAAACTAAAAGCCTCATTCTTCTCTCGCTGAAGTCAATGGAAGTTTTGGTTTTGACTGGAACAGGAGCAGGATAGGTCCCTACGATCATTTGTATGTTGCTATGTGGATACAGTGAAATACCTTTAAGGACACTTAGGAAATACCTTTAAGGACACTGTGATCCCAGCTCTGCCCCTAGCGACATGGAGGTAAATCCCACTATGGGTGGAAATGAGACCATTGTCTTGCTGACAATATATTTCTGGTTTGATTGCAATATGAAATCTAAACTAATTAATCAGCTTATCAACTCTGCACAGAACATCACCAACTTACCGGTAGTGAAAAGGAGTCTCCTGGGGTCCTGAAAAATAGACACAAAAAACAAACAAAAATCAGTTGCTATTTATCATTTTATATTTCTTAATATAAGAAACTGCTCATAAATTCCACATGCCTCACTTCGACAGTCGATCCCTAAACCTGACTGTAGAAGTGGACTGTGTAACTGGTAATAGAGAACAATGACAACTACTACACTCCATCAGTGTAAACTGAACCTTTTGCCAACCCTGCAAAAAACAACCGCACACTGAATAAGAAAGCAGAGTAGTGAGACAATCAGACACTTCTCTGTTTTCATAGATAATCATTTTACAAAACAACTTTCCCTAGCTACCGAATAGTTGTAGGAGAGGGATGAGATTTTGAAGCTGAATATAAAAACATGGGGCAAGTATGTTGCTCCCATTGAAGTCAACTGGAGTTTTGTCACGGACTTCCCTGGAAGTAGGACTGAGCTTAACATGGCTGCCTCAAGGAGTTCACACTATCAGGCCAAATTCTTCTCTTCACTTCCTTGTGGAAGGTTGTGGGGGAAAGAGCAGCAGTGCTGAGTGGAGGGGAAAGGGCAGAGTGCCAACTCTACAGCATGCTTCCACAATCCCCTTGATCCTGTGGAAGCCGCTCTATGGCCTTGTCTTCACCAGAGGGGGGGGGAAGTAGGTTCTTAACTCGAGTTAATTACCTCGAGATAAAATCCTAGTGAAGGCAAGGCATTTAGTTAGTTTTTGTATGAACTAGCTGGCTGAGTTAAAGACGAGACTCCTCCATAGGCCATAACTCAACCTGCTAACTCATATGAAAATTTCTAACTACCTTGCCTCCACTGGGATTTTGCCTCAAGTTCATTAATTCAAGTTAAGAACACACCTTTTTTTTTTTTTTTTTTTTTTGTAGTGAAGACCAAGTCCATGAGGATCATGGGTGAGAGGGATAGGCTGCGGGAAGAAGCAATTATGGAGCAAAGGAGACCGTCATCTTCCATGGAATCATTCCTCCACTCAACTTCAGAAGGATTCTGTGAGCATAAGGCTAGATCTACACTACGGGGGGTGTCTGGGAGGGTCGACCTAAGATACGCAACTTCAGCTACGTGAATAGCATAGCTGAAGTTGCGTATTTTAGGTCGACTTACCTGGCTGTGAGGACGGCGGCGAGTTGACCGCTGCTGCGCCGCCGTCGACTCCGCTTCCGCCTCTTGCTGTGGTGGATTTCCGGAGTCGACGGCAGAGCCATCGGGAATCGATTTTATCGCGTCTTCACTAGACGCGATAAGTCGATCCCCAGTAGATCGATTGCTACCCGCCAATCCGGCTGGTAGTGAAGACGTGCCCTAAGTTAATGCTGGCCTTGTAAGCATTAAATGATTCCTATTCCCCCCCTATTTCGGGCAAAGCCTACCACCCAAAGAAAAGTTAGGGGTCAATGCACAGTGGGGAAGCCTGTGGGAGCATTACTCCTGTAGGCAGTGCAAAGGCAGGAGAAGACTAAGACCAGAGTGTTTCCCCCAAATGACTTTTGGCCCTACATTCTGATATGACTTCTATCAGAGATAGAAAAGTCAGCTGAGTATGGCATTTTGCAAGCAGAATGCAGCTTCCAGCCTAATTCAGGCAGACAACTAAAGCCACAATAAAAGTATCTGATACTGTTCCCATTCAAGCCAACAGCAGTTTTGCCATTGACTTGAATGAGAGCAAGATTGGCCCAAATCTTGTCATCCTTCAATCCATATGTCACATTACACTGTCTGCGCAATGCTTCAAATGCAACATCTATTCTCCTGCCTCTCCCATTTTATAAGGTTTAATGACAGGGCCAATGATAGCAGCATAAATGATTCAACAAGGATGGCCCAGCCGCAGTGAGGGCAGTAAACTAAGGCATAGAACAGTGAAGTGACTTGCCAAAGGGCACACAGCACGGCACTGGTGGAGACTGCTGCTGAAGATGTGGGTCTCCCGAGAATCACACTGGCTCACATGTTTGGGGACTCTCAATCCTTTGGGTTAGAAGTCGGTAGGAGGATTAACAGGATAATGGATACCACCTTAAAAATTAAACCATCATCCTGGAAACTCTCCACCTCCATGAAAAGCTTGGTCCTCTAGAGCAGTGCTTGCAGCCACACAATTCATGTTACATAAACGGAAAAGCAGCCTGACTCCAGGGACAGAAGCTTGGCTCAGCAATGTGGCTGTCCTGGCAGCTAAAGAGCAGGTAACATTTTGGAGAAGAAGGACCCCAAGACAAATTGGCAAAGATATGGTCTAACTTTTTAGAAATCTTTAATTCCTAGCAGATAGAAACCAAGCTGTTGCTCTCCTTTTCCTTCCCTTCCCCATTTCCTTTCTTTCCTTTCCCTCCCTTCCCATTCCTTTACTTTTTTGTTCTTTTTGTCTTTTTCTCCCCTTATTTTTGGGGGAGGGGGGATTAATAAAATATAAATAAATAAGTGAAGTAACTTGCTCAAGGTCGCACAGAAAGTCAGTGGCATAGCCAGGTTTCCTGACTCCAATCCTAGTGTTCTAGCCATCGAAAGGAAGGGGGAAAAAATCAACAGGATACTGCATTTTCACATTATACAAGACAAGCACCACTGTACAGATCACTCATGGAAACTATAAGGCACCATACAAGTTACATCTATTTCAAGGAAAATATAAAAGAACAGATCGCCCACCTCACCGCGGTAGTTTGCTGCATTTAGTGCCAAAAATTCTTCAGTATAGTTCACAGAGAAGTTAAGAACATTCACCAGGTGTGCGGCAACATGTAAGACTATAAAACAGAACAAATCTCAGTTCACTAAACTGCATTTTGAAGATTATGTGAAGCCCTTAATCCTGATCGCTCATATGTGTAGGTGGATCCCTGTTCTTACATATATGAGTTTGTTAGTCTATGCTACTACTAGCCTTTATATATAAACTACCTGTTTATCAAGTATCAGAGGAGTAGTATCATTAGTCTGTATCCACAAAAACAATGAGGAGTCCAGTGACACCTTACAGACTAACAGATTTATTTTGGCATAAGCTTTTGTGGGTAAAAAACCAATTCTTCAGATGCATGGAGTGAAAATTACAGGTACAAGCATAAATATACTGGCACATGAAGAGAGGGGAGTTACCTTACAAGTGATGACAAGGCCAATTCAATCACGGTGGATGTGATCAACTCCCAATAATTGATGAGGAGGTGTCAATACCAAGGGAGGGGAAAATGCTTTTGTAGTGACCTAGCCACTCCGAGTCCCTATTCAAGGCCAAATTAATGATGTTAAGTTTTCAAATGAATTGTAGTTCTGCAGTTTCTCTTTTAAGTCTGTTTTTGAAGGGGTTTTTTTGTTGCAGGATGGCTATTTTTAAATCTGTTATTCAATGTCCAGGGAGATTGAAGTGTTCTCCTACTGGCAAATAAATTTGTTAGTCTTTAAGGTGCCACTGGACTTCTTCTTGTTTTTTTACCTGTTTATCATTTTCCTTTGCATATTTGGAACATTAAATTTACTGACCTGCAGATTTTATATAAGAACCTTCTTTATGGAACTGATCCAGCTCTCACTGAAGTCGACTGGAAAACTCCCATTCACTTTAGGGGAAACAAGATCAGTCCTAAGACCCCATATGCTATTTTTGTACTAAGTGAGTTGGACAGATAGGCTGATATGAAAATACTACTCATTTTGAACCTTTTGAAGTACTGTAGTTTATTTTCCCATTACAATTCTCTGATTGGGAGACTGAATCCAAGGACTGTGTCAAAGCTATGTTAACACTTCACTGAAAGTGGCAATATTTTGTGATATTTACCTATATTGGCCACATGTTTGCAATGGGTCTTTTCATCTCTAACATCCATGCCTCCTCATTTAAATGGACTACATGTGGTCTGAAATCAGTTAGGATGGGAGCTTTTAATTTGATTTCATATATGAAATAAGAACTGACACTTCAGAACCTGTAACTTTTAAGGAAAGTCTTTCCATGCAGATTTAGATCCCAGGTTTCAAAAATTCTGAGAAAACATTCACACGTCTAAACAAAGAAACACAGAGAAAAACTACCCCAAAACGTACTGCACAAGAAAAGCCACAAGTGACTTGTATTGTTTAATATGCTTCCCACATGAGCTAGTGCCCAGCACAATAAAATCTTACCCGAAAAGACACATATAGTAACACCACATGTTACATGGAAAGTTTTACTTTTATCCAACAGCCTTCTTGTTTTCCTGCTGGCAACCTAGTAAGAAAAGAATTCAAGCAATCTCTTTTCTAAAATGAAGCAATGGAAAATAAAGTTAAAAGTAATTGATGTTCTAGAGGTGATTTCTTTGTCAAATTAACTTTTACACGAGGCTTAACACTATTTGATCACAACACCTACATTTAGTAGGCACAGGATTAGAGACAATAGGGTAACTCCATGGGCTTCCTGCAGAAGTTACTGGAAGATGTTGTTTGATGTATGTTATTCAGGAGATCAGACTAGATCAGCATAATGGCCCCTTCTGGCCTTACGATCTATGAGTCTATACACTAAAAGTGAATGAAGGTTTTTAATGTAAATGACCAATAGCACAGGACAAGGTATTTGTTTACACTGTGCATCTGTTCACCTCATATCATTGTCAGGCACAAGGCAGAGGACACAGGATAAGGACTACAGTTATCTTCAATTTACAACCATCCAAAAAGTGCCTCAGGCAGCCAGTACGTCTGTATTACTTGAACAGTGTTACTTAGATTTTTGTCACAAGTAACATTTTACTTTTTTTTTTTTTTTTACATTTTACTGATTTGAGTCACAAGCCATGGAAATTACTGGTTACTGGATATTTAGAGAGACCAAAGCTTCTTTAGTTTGTCAGATTTCTCTTTTCAGGATGCCCAATAGGTTATTTATTTGGAATTCAATCATGTCCAATAGCTCACACTGGAGGCAGCGTAGAGCTGCAGAATAAGGGAGGTATGTCCACTTTTCTACTCTTGGTGCTCTGTATTTCCTCGCTGCATGGCTTGGGGTGGGGCCACAGCCCGCAGCCCACTTTTCTCTGAGTTTAGGTAGAAGCAAATAGTCTTGATACTCAAAGCACACACCAGCTACTGAGCAAGAGAGGAAAATGGGGGTAAGGCTTCATTTGCGCTCAGTCTTCTTGTGCACACAGGCACATGATGACCTTACTTACCAAAGCAAGAAATGTTCATAGCACTGGGTCCAACCCAGCTACTAGCCAAGTCAATATGAATACTTTCCTTGGCTTCAAAGGGATCCGGAGCTGGGGCCACATACAATGCATCTACCATGCACATCTAGGGGATACCTGTCTGCAGAGTAGCACTATAAACAGTTAAGCAAATGAATAATAACTAAATATGTGTGCACTATAACCTTTCTACTGTTTCTCAGGAATCTGTCTATGTGCACGGTCCTTGTTAACTGACTGTATTCTAAATGTTGTTTACCTTCTGAGATCCTCGGAGGAAGGCCAGGAGAATACGGCACATCGGTAAAAGGACCAGGCTGCAGTTCAGGTTGAGGACAGATGCTGAAGCTCTGCTAATACACAATCCTAGCTGAACAAATACAGCAAGAGTCAGATTATAGGGCGATAGTATGGTCCAGTGAGTAGGGTGCTTGGCTAGGACTTGGGAGACCCAGATCAATTCCCTGCTCTGCCACAGGTTTCCTACGTGACCTTGGGCTCTCTGTGCCTCAGTTACTCCCATAAATAAATAGTACTTCCCTAACTGATAGGGGCGTTGTGGGGATAAATGCACTAATGACTGTGAGGGGCTCAGGTACTATGGATATGGGGGGGCTATGACAGAGTGTAACAAAAGATCTATTGCACCCTTAATGTCAGAAATTCAGGTGGCTTTACAAAATGAAATAAATTTGTCCCAAAGGACCAGTTTTGAAGACCCGGTAGAGTAGAGTGACCAGATAGCAAGTGTGAAAAATCGGGACGGGGGGTAGGGGATAAGAGGTGCCTATATAAGACAGAGCCCCAAATATCAGAACTGTCCCTATAAAATCGGGACATCTGGTCACCCTACTGTAGTGTAATTAAAAGAATTCTTTGTTCTTCCCTAGAGCAGTGGTCTCCAAACTTTTTTGATCGCGCACTCCTATCAGTAAAAAATTTTTGAGCACGCACCCCCAATATATGTATATTTATTTATGTATAAATTATATACATGTACTACTATACTAGTATATTATGTACATTATAAAACATACAAAAAACCTAAAAATTAAAAAAGGATGAGATAAAGATGAAATAAACAATACTTCTTAAATAATTTTTATTGTATTTTATTTATTAATGGTACAAAAAACCTTTTTGCTCTCACACAAAAAAGTATTATTAATAATAATATTTTTTATTGAGAGCAATGTGATTGAATATGCTTCATTATTTCTGAAAATCCTGGTTTAACACTATGATACAGCGATTCTAAGGTCCGGAATAGGGTATGGGTGCGGGAGGGGACTCAGGGTGCGGTGCAGGGTCTGGGAAGGAGTTAGGGTGCAAGAGAGCCCTCAGAGTGGGGATCTGGGGTCTGGGAGGGAGTTAGGGTGCAGGAGGGTGCTCAGGGTGGGGGTGCGGGAGGAGGCTCAGGGCTGGGGCAGGCAGGAGGTGCAGAGCACTTACCTGGGGCAGCTCTTGTTTGGTGCAGAGGGTGCGCAGCGCGGCACCACCCCCATGGCCACAATTCTGGAGCTGCCCCCCCCCCCAGATAGGGCCACCCAGAACGCAGGGGCTTTAGAGGCTGCAGGGCCCTGGGCTAAGGGGGCCCCAGGGACTTGGCCTGCAGCTCTAAAGCCCCTTTCAGAATGCATACCTGCGAGCACGGGCCGGAGGACTGAGGAGGAGCAGGGGCAGCCGCACAGCCAGTGGCCAGAGAGAAGTGGTGCTTTCCCCTTCAAAGCGCTGCTTCTCTCCAGCC